>NC_061105.1:15386558-15403004 GCF_015104395.2 Macrobrachium nipponense | reverse complement strand
TACACAACAAACAAACAAACCTGCCGATCGATTGTTTACATCCAGCTCTTACCCGTCTTAGAGTATCGAACGAGCGCCAAGCAATCATTTTTCCTAGCACACAGTAAGCCATAAATTGTCATTAGTATCTCTCTTCAACTAATGAAACCACCAAACAGTATAAAACATTCCATTTTCATTTTCTATTTTATTCTATCTTTACCTAATGAAGATACCGAGTTTACTGACAGCTATAATGAAACATGAGTATACGTAACGTAATAAGAAAACAGAAGAAGAATCTAAAAAAATACGTATTTGTTGGCAGTCTGATTTATTTTATATTTTATGACATCTAATTCACAATTTTTTTTATTAATGTATTGCATGTACTCATTTCAAATAATTATGTTAAGTAACATTAACTATAATAAACAAACAAAAAAAAGCTTCAAACGTCTGTTTACATCCAGGACTTACGAGTATCGAACGATCGCCAAGCAATCACTTTTACACAGTAAGCCATAAATTTTCATTATCTCTCTTCAACTACAGAAACTACCAAACAGTATAATAACCATTCATTTCTATTCTTTATTCTATCTTTACCTAATGTTTTTTTTATTAAATGTATTGCATGAATAAGTTTTTCAATTTACAACAACCTTTTACCAATAGAATACTTAAAGCACAAGGGGTAGATGATGACCAATAGGAGAGCAGGACCTTATTTGGTGACTAGCATCAGGAACCAATGGGAGAGCGGGAGGATGGTGGCGAGTTTACTCAGTTGGCGGCGCGGGAGTTTTAAAATTGTTCTCGGTGGTCCGGGCGAATCTCGGGACTTTACAGCAACAACCTTTCGTATCTTGAAAACTTTTCGTATGTAGAGCAGTAAAATTTTTCGCATTGGGTTTCGTAACTTGGATTTTTCGTAAGTTGAGCCTTTCGTATCTCGAGGTACTACTGTATCATGAATATGTAATAAAATGATGTAATTCATAACCTTACACTGATGCTTAACTAATTATTTCAAAATTATTTAGCGCACTCTTCTTCTTCTTCTTCTTCCTCGAGTGCGAACATCATCATCATTTAAGACTGTTGTGAAGAAAGTGTCCCAGTCTCTATGGGTACGAATGGTATGCCGATTTAGCACAGGAAATATGGGAAGTTTGTTGACACAAGTGACTCTGTAAACATCGAGATGGCGTCAATCTTCAAAACATACGGTGTTTTAAGTAAAATTTTGAAAGCGTCGAGGTAAGTTTGCACTGCGCATGGCTAGACTTTCATTAACTTCTGTTTAACCGGAAATTATGGCATTATTTTGTGATGAGAGAAAACATTTACTCTGAGAGGAAAGTAGATGTCTCAATCTGTTGCTTCCACGCTGGTTGGGTTATGACGGGAACGTTTCCCTGCATTATTCGCGGAAAATTTGCGCATTCGGGCTATTTTTCTATGATAAATATCCACAAATTCCTTTTTTTTTTTTTTTGATGAATTTCATCATAAAATGCACTTTTTGTGTTAAAACTATTAAAAAAACCATGTAGGAAAAATTTTATTGGGTTTTTCTTGAGTTTTAACTAACAAAATGAAGTTTTTATTGTAAAACTAATATTGTAATACCTACCTGAACACCTGAATAAGCCCTGGTCACTTACCAGCCCGAACCATCATTTATTAAAAATTTACCAAATCTTTGGTTAAAATAAACGATCAGTGTTGCCAATCTCCTGGCAAACACCCTCGTTACCTAGTTACCAGCCCACCGCTGGTAGCCCTGCCTCACGGGCCGGTCACACTTGCCCTCTCACGTCAATCATAACTCAATAACTCTGTATGAGAGGGGAGGAGGGTGGAAATCATTCAGGTGTTCAGGTAGGTATTACAATATTAGTTTTACAATAAAAACTTCATATTGCAATACACCCCCTAAACACCTGAATAAGCCCGATTAACAACATTAATTTGGAGGTGGGGAATCAAATCTACCCGGCCCTCCACTGTACCAGTTGTCAGTCAATATAATTGAGTACGCGGGTCAGTCTCAAGTTCATTTGTCACTAGTCCAAACTAATCTCCCATGTGTGGCCTTCTAGGCCTCCCATATGTGGAGGGAAAAAACTCCCTGCACCTCTAACCTAAGGTCAAAACTCATTGAGTGCAGGAGGGATACAAACCTGTTTCCTCTCAGCTGGCTATGTGCCTCACCTGAGTAGAGGAAAAAACTGAAGACCTCCCATGTGGCTCTCGGCCTCTCATGTATGGAGGGAATCTGAAGACCTCCCATGTGGCTCTCGGCCTCTCATGTATGGAGGGAAACTGAAGACCTCCCATGTGGCCTTAGGCCTCTCATGTACGGAGGAGACAACCATGTCCATCGGTGCGTCTGCGACGGTGTCGTCGATCGTAGTGATGTCCTCTCTTGTAGTGTTGTACCTGCCTGGTTGGCACTTGGAAGAATACCCTCAGATAGACCCAGACATGTTCTTTCCTATCTGTCCTAATACTTAAAATCCTCTCGTGATATATCATATCATGAATACCTTATACATATTCCTAATATTTGCTCCCTACTCTAATACTAACTCAGACAGCAAGATTGTTGGGTTTAAAAATAGAATTTAGGCCAAAGGCCGAGTATTGGGACCTATGAGGTCAGTCAGCGCTGAAGGGAAATTGACAAAGTTTGAAAAGGTGTGACAGGAAGAAAAACCTCTGTTGCACAATGAGTCCAGTGTTAGGAGAGCGTGGAAAATAGGATGAGAGGAATTATAAATCAGAAAAGGTAAAGAGAAGGAGAGAGGAGAAGAGAGAGGAGAGAGAAGGTAGAGAAGAGAGAGAGAGATACGATCCGTCTAGGATAAAGAGAGAATATAAAATCAGGGAAGTGAGAAAGAGAGAGAGAGAGAGAGAGAGAGAGAGAGATGCGGAGAGAGACGATAAAATCAGGGGGGAGAGAGGGAGAGAGAGGAGATTTGAGAGAGAGAGAGAGAGAGAGAGAGAGAGAGAGAGAGAGAGAGAGAGAGAGAGAGAGAGAGAGAGATTACAATCGTCTAACATCTCCACCTGCGTAAATTGCACCCTCTTCTAAGTTAAAAGGGTATTATCTTAATGATATAACTCTGTACAGCTATGAACAACCGAACGAGAACTTGTTCTAATGCGATCGACTCCTATAACAACATCACTTTATTGTACTGATCAGCGTGTGACAGTAATCGAATCCGATAGGAACATCCGTTATTGTATTCATCAGCGTGCGACGGTAATTACTGTATTCATGTTATAAATGCAGCTGAAGCTAATAAGGCAAAATTACGTGCATCAGCAACCTGGACAGAAGTCCCGAGCTTTTGTATGAATTCAAACGCAGCCGTGGTAAAAGAAACTAATGGCATGAAAGAGCTCATTACTGTTGTTTTCACACAGACAAAGGATTAATAAAGTATATAAAGTGTAAGGTTCGTAATACCTATGAAAACGAGTGAAAAACGAACGGAATCCTAAATTTAACGCCATCGAACCCGAGGGAAAAACTAGCTTCCAATGAGACTATCAGTCAAATTTTGGTCTTAAATTACATCGTAAGACGAACAGTATGACTTCGTTCCATAAGTTAAGTATCCAGATATTCATTAATATGCTAACTAGGGACAAAAACATTAGCCGAGACCAAGTGATATGGTTGAATCTGGAGCCAAGGAGAAAAAAAAAAAAAAAAAAAAAAAAAAAAAAAAAACAGACTAGCCGGCATCCTTGTCTGTCTAAGCCACACCTCCTTACAATAGTGCTGTTTGACGACAAGCTAGTGTAATTGAAATTTAATTGTAAAGTAATAAAATGATACTTAAAGGGAATTCAATTAACTTTATTAGGCCAATATTAATTTCAGTTGTCATTGTAATTTGATAATACGACTGGTAATAATTTGTAACTGTAATTGACATAAGCGCAATGTAATTACTGACGGCAATAGTCTGTTAAATGTATGAAGACGTCATACATACGAATTCCTTATATCTGAGATCTGATTATATGCCCCAAGATAGATACCTCATTGACTATGTTAAATGTCAACATAGTTGAACACACATGACACGTCTCCTTCAAGACGTTAGTACAAACTTGGCATAAGTGAGTGTTGTTACATTAGTCATTTTAGGCAATCAGGAGAGAATGAGATGGATACGGCGACGCAAACCGTATTCGTCATCCGCTGATTCCAGCGTGAATGACTGTCGAGTTAGTGTTTATACTACGCTAATATGATGATACATATAATACAATTATAATGCTTTAGTCAGACAGAATCCGATCTTCATTCTGTTCGATTACATTCATATTAATTATCCTCAGATCAGATTCTCGTTCGCTTTCAATTACACCTGTACTGAATTATCCGAAGTCAGAATGCCTTGAGCCTACAGCGTTAGCCAATATAAAAATAACTACCGATATGTTGTACAGCGAATACTTTAGGCTAGGCTAGGCTACTGAACATGCATACGATATATCATCGTGAACACTAGGCTAACCGTATTTAATTTTATTCGATTTCTCTCCATACTGAATATCGTAAGTCAATATGCATTGAACGGAGAATTAGTTGATATTAACAATTATCGTATAAGTAGAGGAAAGTAACCTTAAAGACGAAGGAGCATATCTGAAAGACCAACCATGGCCTAAAAGCTTCTGATGCAAGGAACTCGAAGCAGGAAAAAGCCTAAAGATGCTCTAAGGACACTGTGCCTCTATATACTACTTTTAATAGGAAACCGACCCGAAGAAGCCTGCACTTCTCTTCCTAAACTAAACACTATGTAGCCTATTATCCCTACTCGTCTATATCTGACCTAAGTTTTTATCATCCTGAGAACTTACACATCGAGGGAGGGGGAATCTGCTGCCAACACTGCCTGCTCCGCGCCAGGGGGGACGGCGGATCCTGCCCTGTGGGCTTGCGGATCCCCATAGCCCCCAGCACCGGTTAGGGCTGGTTCTGGAACAGGCAGGGGAGCTGGAAAAGAACGATTAGTAATTTCAGTATCCCTATTGCTCGATCTATCCTCACTTAATCTTGACATAAAATCGGTAACAGAGATGTCATACTCGATGTCAGCCTACTCTCAAGTCTCTTAAAGAGCACTGTCTCTAAGTCTTTATCTTGATCTACGTTAGTCTCTTCCTGCCTACACTTACTTCTTAATACGAGACCTTTCCTATGTTTGAGATACCCTAACATCTGGTCCAAAGACCACTCCTGACATTCCAAACATCTGGTCTTACATTATATTGAAACAGGCCTACAATTTACGCATAAGAATGACTATCGTGTCATAGGGTACTCATCCTTTTTCTTGCATTGTTGGCAAGACGATACGTTGTTGAACTTCCGCTCGTCGTTTTCTGTGATGTCGTGGCCGAGAATGCAGTAGTCGTTGTCGTAGCTTGTGTTGTTTCTTCCTTTGCAGAATCAATGTCTGATGACAAGGTATTAAAAGCAATCCAACCGTAATCCAAAGGGATGCGTAATTCGTCACCAAAATCAATCAAATCAAAGGTGCAAATGAAGGCCGGGCAAGACCAAAAAGGAGTTCGCTGTGGATACATCTGTACTCCACGCGAACGAAAAGTTGATTGACGTGAGAGGGCAGGTGTGACCGGCCCGTGAGGCAGGGCTACCAGCGGTGGGCTGGTAACTAGGTAACGAGGATGTTTGCCAGGAGATTGGCAACACTGATCGTTTATTTTAACCAAAGATTTGGTAAATTTTTAATAAATGATGGTTCGGGCTGGTAAGTGACCAGGGCTTATTCAAGTGTTCAGGGGGTGTATTGCAATATAGGCTGTTTTTAGCATTTTTATAGGGGTTCCAAACATTCGCGGGTTCTAACTATTCACGGGGGGGTCTGGTATGCATCCTCTGCGAATACGGGGGGACCACTGTAATTACAATTAAATAAGCACTGTGGAGTTTCAGTTGTGATGGCAGTAAGGATAAAACCACCGATTACAAGGTAAAATTAATTAAAGTTCAAACCATGACTCCGGGAATAAGAAGTTTCATACTTTCACTAATATAGGCAACAAATATGACAATTTGTCGAAAATTGCATTTTTCCTAACTATACAAACCTGAGGTCCTTTAACAATAGGAAGGTAACTAGCGGCAGCTGGGACGGTCGTAAGCTTCGAACAAGGGGAGAACGGTAGTTAACTGCTTGTCCGATCCGTGCGCCGCGCGCCCGCGCGCCCGAGAGGTGAAGAATCACTTTTGCTTTAGGCCCATGCAAAAAGTTGCAGAGTGAGGGGTGACATGAGGTGGGACTATATGTAAAGGACCTCAGGTTTGTATAGTTAGGAAAAATGCAATTTTCGACAAATTGTCATTTGTTCCGATACGTAATACAAACCATCGGTCCTTTAACAATAGGAAGACTCACTTCTTGGTGGGAGGAATCTGAGTCTTTTTGGTGAACAGACTGGTGTTCGTCCAACCCTGGAGTGCCTCCCTGGTCGTAAGAGCAAGGGAGGGAGGGATCCAAACCTCTGTCCGATTGATCGGGGTGTGCACCGCAGGATCAATGGTCAGACCTCTGGGCCAAGTACTAAGAGAGAGGCAAGCGTATCTCTTCGTACCAGCAAGCAAGAACTTGTTCCTGTTTGCAAGAGACAATCATAAAATGATGGGTTTGTCTCAAATTGGCATCCACTTCCTCCCCCTTGTTGGAGGAAGTGGTGGATATTACTCCTATCCCTACTGAAAGGGATAGGATGGTGCTCTATTGAGTAGCTCACCTGCATCTCGTCCTTACCCAGCAGGGTGACGACCGTTGTCCCTCTACCCAGAGGTAGAGGGAAGAAAAAGATGGAAGAGGGAGCCACAGTCACACTCTCATTCCTCATCCATTCTTACGGTCACACCAGGACCTCGATGCTGTTACAGCCTGCGAGGGTCTGGGTTAACTACACAACGTGTTGAGCAACCACCACGGTTCCCAAGGAAAAAGATCCAAGGAACTGTGGGCAATATCCCGAAGGTAGAAGGAGGTGCATGCGGTCCGGTTGGACCAGCGCCTGCCTTCATTACCTGCGCCACGGAGAAGTTCTTGCGGAACGCGAGAGAATGATGAAGAGGCGTCCACACTCATCCTGGGTGGGTGTCGAGTTTCTTCAGACAGCTCCGTCGCGCCTTCACAGGACAAAGCAGCATAGCCTTCGTATCAGGAGGCGGTGAAGTCCATTAGGGAGGGTATTGTGAAGGACTCGAACCAATCGTCAGTTACCGAAGGGTTCTGAGTCTTCGCTACGAAGATCGGTACGAAATCGAGCGTCACAAATCCCCATCCCTTTGTTGTGCTTGACTTCTCGAGAGAAGTCATGCAGTTACCTAAGACGAAAAGAAGGGGATAGTCATATGACCTATCCCTCTTCTCGACTTTGGTTATGTACAGTACTCATACTGACAAGCTATTAAGACGAAGTAATGATTGCTCTGGAACAACCGAACGAAGTCCACAGCATAGTTCGTAACTGACTCGGGCGCTCTGACAGCTGCCGACTGACTGGTTCGGAATCAGTAGAGGCAAGTTGTCAAGCATCCGGGTAAGTCACGTGACCTTCGCCCTTTAAAGAGTTATGCTGAGAGACTAAACAAAAAAAAAAATATTGTTAGTCACCGATGCCGGACGGCGCGGCGATGATTCTCTTAATGCATAAGCTCAAAAGGCGAAAGTCAATTGCCTTCAAAGACCGAGGTCCCTGATGCAAGAAAATCTCATAGACGTTGAATCTCAGCTTAAGGAGAAACAACACTATGTGACGTTGAAGACGAAGGTAGGCAATGAATGCAACCTACGTCTTCTAGCTGAATCGAGAGAAAGGAATCTCAAGATTCTAAACCTGTGCTTACAAATGACTGAAAACGCTAACCGCCATTTCATTGCTGTCCGTTGTGCAATGAAAGCGGGGCGTTCTTCAGTAATGAAACACAGGGGAGAGCCGCCTGAAGAACTGCTTCTCATGGGCTGAACGTTTGGAAGTAGAGCTGGCAGGTGTGGGGAGTAGGCGATGTCTTTCAATACATCTGCTAATCCGGGGTGAACAATGAACAATTGCACACCTCCGAATACAAGATATTTTGAGGACAAACTCAGATTCCGCAAAGATCATTCGCATTATCGATATACGATGCAGCAAGAGACTATTACGAGAAGTTCTGTTTACCGTGCGGTAAACAGAAAGATGAGAGTCGAAAAGATATCTCTGTTTAAAATTCTCGCAATACCGAAGACGATGAATACTAGCGTCACAGCAGTAGATGGTCATTCATGTATGCGAGAATCCCCGTTAATCAGAGACTTAAGTCCGTGATTGTTGGGCAGAGATACGGTTGGTATTCAATCAAAGCAGGTGAGAAAGACTTAACCAACCGTCCATCTCCAAGCGGCAGCTGGTTACTGAAATGCCATCGGGCCAATTCAATACGCAGTAGCTGTCGCTGACTCGTCATCCTGAAAGTTGCCAAGTAATCCTTTCCACGAAGGAATGCGTTCGGCTAGAACCACCGAGCATAAAAAGATATGCTCGAGCAATTATATTTATGCGAAACGAATTTCGGTAAATATAAAAGCTTAAATGGTGTTGTTGTGACAACACCATAAGTATATAAAATTGAAACTGGAAACTCCTGGGAGGTTTGCAGGCAACCCGAGTTGCAGTTCAATTAGAATACTTTTCGTCTAAGTCGCAATCCGTAGAATAACCAGGATATGCGCCTACCCTCGGACAATTCAACTGCTTAGTAGAATCATGTCGCGAGGTTAATATACGTAGTATATTTGTAGGATTCTGAACAACGATCTCCATCCTAAATTCTTTCCTTCAAGAAAACAAAATAAGGATTGGAGATCGACCACCTTCGGTCTCTATCAAGAGAGTGAAGAAGTCTTCCTCGAAGGAAAGCTTCAATGGTGAACAAAATACTAAGACGATAGTTCAAGCCAAACTGGATATTCCCGTCCGTTCTTCTCTATTCCAGGTTGGTCGCCTACTGTGAGATAGTCTTCTTTCAGCAGCAGTCTTCTTCCTAATGCTAGAAATTCCAGGAATTCGAGCATAGGCGAGGTTCCCGATTATCGTGTAACATATCGGGGATTCTCGTCTCGCTCACTTTGGACCGTGGTCTCGCCTAAGTGTTTGGGGATCGTAAGAAACTCTAACACTCTGAATGCGCTAGAAATTCCGTAGAATTCTAACGCAGTCTGCGAAACCCCCACCGAATTCGTCAAACGATATCGGCTGGTGGTCCTCTCGATTCCCGTAGAAATCGAGAATGGGGCAGGATCCCTCCTCAACGACCGGGGCTTACGTCAGGTAGGACCCGAAGGTCCCCCCGGTAGCGCAGTGCCCAACGTGGAATCCTACAGAGAAATCTCTGTAGGATCCCTCCCCTTTCCCTCGTAGCCGTAAGGAGAGAGGGAATGGGGAGGAATTGGATACTCGCTCGCCTTCCCAGTGGAACTAGCAGTTGGAGAAGAGTAGGAGCAGCCATCGCCTTGCGGCGATGGCCTCTCAGAGTCTGGGAAAACGTATCGTCAGGAGAAAAAGTTTTCCCCCGAGGAGGGTTACGAACTCTCACTGTATAAGGTAAGGGTCTGCCGCCACTGTGAACGTCGTCTTGGTGTGGGGCTGATCGACACCTGACAGGAGAGAGCCGATACCGTCCTCAGACTCATTCCAGTCCTCGTCGAGGTCGAAACCTCTCAGGAGGACCGAAGGAGTATTTAAATACGGTGTCCGAAGACACGTAGAAACGCCGCTGTCGCAGTAGAGGGAGGTGGAAGTAGCTTGATCGACCGGCCAGAAACTGAGAGAGCCTTCTTGTCCGGAGACGAGAGACTCTGGTTCAAGACAGGATCGGCAAGCTCCGATCGCGGCAAAACCCACCGTCGGTTTGGGTTCCCTCGGGCCCCAAAACGACTCGAGCAGAGACATGGGCTCTGCTGGTGAGCGGGCGATCCTTCCCCAGGTCGTTGTGCTGACGAATCAGTGCAATAACCTGGGCAAAGTTACTCTGAATCTCGGAAGTTACAGCGTCTTGAGGAGTAGGACCATCCAGTCCCTCCAACAAGAGCAGCTCCCAGGACCCTCCTCCTTCAGCAGAAGGACCAGCAACAGATCCCCGACAGTTGCCTCCAATCACTTGCGCGTACGTCCTGGTTGGTCTAAGACCATACCTGGCACGGTGCGGCGTCGTGACGGGATCGTGAGCGGCGCATCTCTCCACGATCACTCCTATATACCTCGCTCTTCCCTGGTCGTATGCCGAGGAAGTTGAAGGTATCGGAGAGACAGAACTGACGCTAACCCACCCCCTCCCCCCTCTGACTGTCGCCTCCAATCACTTGCGCGTACGTCCCTGGTTGGTCCTAAGACCATACGTGGCACGTGCGGCGTGCTGAAGGGATGTGAGCGGCGCACCTCTCACGATCACTCCTAGCTACCTCGCTCTTCCCGGTGTAGCCCGAGGAAGTTGAAGGGTATGGAGAGACAGACCTGACGCTCCCCCCCCGCTCGCTGGCAGGGACCAGCGTACGTGGGGGGCTGCAGCCGATCACCAACCCGCGGTGGGGATCGATCTGCAGGCCTGGCCGTGCCGCTCACCACTGTGGCGAGCGGCTCGACTGAGCACGTCGACCCCGGTCCCGTGCGTCAGACGAGCTGCTGCTGGTCACCGTATCCGCCCGTCCTGTGGGAGCGGCGGTCAGGTGACCTGCAGAGCTCACTTTCGCGGTGAGACCGGTGAGCGTCCTCGCGGCACGTCAAACCGCTGGTACCAGCCGAGGCTGGTACCAGTCGGTCGAGGGGACCTGGGGGACCCCCCCCCTTCCCAGCCTCAACCCGTGGCCGGTCAAGAGACTGTCACGTCCACCCGAGGTACCGGCTGGTCGCTACGAGAGCGGCCGCTGGCCTGGCGAGAGTCCACCTGAGCGGCTCTCGACAGTCTTCTGCTCCGTGCCTCGGTCATGACGCTGAGCGAACTCAGGCGTCTTAACTTTGGCTGCACGGTCACCCGAAAAGGAGGACCGTACACTCGGAACTTCTCGCGGACGAGAAACCGAGCCGGTACCTGGCTTAGCAGCAGAGCTGCCAAGACCAGGCGAGGGTGTACCAGCGGTAGCCAGCACACCCTTGGTCCCCGTCGTCTTCTTCTTCTCAGAAGGGGAGACGGGCCCCGTTCCCGAAGGAACAGGAGGACCAGCAGAAGAACCCCCCCGTCACACCGGAGTGTGACGAGCCCTTCGAAGTTCCCGAAGGAGTCTTCTTAGGGGGAATATACCAAAACCCGGGTTACCACTGGTCGCTGCGAGAGCGGCCGCTGGCCTGGCGAGAGTCACCTGAGCGGTTTCTCGCCAGCCTTCTGCTCCGTGCCGTGGTCTTGGCGCCGAGCGAACTCTGGGGCGCCGAAACTTTGGCTGCACGGTCTCCCGAGGGAGAGCGTACACTCGGGATCTCCCGCGAACGAGAGACCGAGCCGGAACCTGGCGTAGCGGCATCGCCGCTAGCACCAGGCGAGGAAGTACCAGAGCTAACCGATACTCCTCTGGTCCCCGTCTATCTCTTCCTTACGGAAGGGGAGACGGGCCCCGCTCCCGAAGGAGCAGGAGGACCAGCAGAAGGACCCCCCGTCCCACCGAGGTGGGACGGGCCTTAGAAGTTCCCGAAGGAGACTTCTTAGGGGGGGGAGGCAGCCTTCTTCTTTCTTCGGCTTATGGGCCTTAGAAGTCGAAGGGGAAGAGGCAGCAACAGACGAAGACGAAGATGACACCTTCCTCCTTCTTCGTCAGCTCACGCAGGACAGTCGTCAGGTCCTCCATCCAGGCCGGAGTCGGCCTATTGCCGAAGCAACACGGCCCGACTGCACCTGTCCGGAAGGACCTGGGACTGGGGAAGATACACCATGGGCAGGACCAACATGGACAGGCGCAGGAACCAGAAGCGACAGGAACAGCAACCAGCTCAGGAGCGGCAGGAACAGCGCAGCGGTAAACACAGAAGGGACAGCCAAGCCAGTAGCGGGAACCACATCAGAGACAGGTACGGCAGGCCCAGCCATCGCCTCGTAGAATCATCGGCAGCCAGCGGGAACCTGGTACTGGCGGCCGGTCCAGGGGCGAGCTGCTGGAACAGCGGAAGTCTGGGGCAGGCAACACGAAGAAAACACAGGCGGCGGCGGCATACCCCTCCTCGGTACGGCGGCGACCGCCCTAGAAGCGCAGACGGCGTCACCCGACACAGCATGGGGAGTGTAGAACCAGCGGGGGTAAGCAGCATAAGCGGCCGTGGAAGGTTGTAGTGGAGACCACTCCAAGGTCACCGCCCCAGACCTCGCTAGACGCTTTGCAGCAAGATCGTGGATGCCTAGGCACGCCCTGCAGCCGCAGTGGCCCATACCTGTCCAAGGTCGTCTCCCACGGATGTAGCACCTGCGGTAGCACAGACAGATTAGTAAGAGGGGTTCCCTCACGCACGGGGGGGAGACATGCCCCACCCCGAACGGAAGGAAGACCCCAAAAACAAAATACGAGGAAACTGAGCGGGGGGGCAGGAAAGAAGACGAAGAATCGGATACCAAGGGAGTCGCGGGAGAGCTTTCCGACGACTTCCTGGCAGACCTTCGCTTCCCCACCCCCGACACAGCAGTGAAAAGTATATGAAAATGAAACAGAATACTGGCCACTTGCGATTCAACTTCATAGAAACTTAAAGGGGGAAAGATCAATTCCCGGGTAAGAGCGGAACTTGATCCATAATATATGATGCTATCATAAATATATATGAAAATTAACAATACTGCACTTGCTATTTTCACTTTCACAGCAATAAATCGTAAGGATTAATTCCCAGGTAAGAGCGGAAATTGATCCAAAATTAAATTTGATGCAATTAATAAATGAAAATGAAAAGAAAACTGCATTGCAAATCCACTTTCATTGCATTCTATTCATACAAAATAAGAGGTTCGTGCCGAGCGCAATCAAGCTCTCGGCAACGAACGCACAGGGCAAAAATATAATGAAAAAGAGTACTTACATCTTTCAATTACACACTTTCGCCCAAAATACATGACTCGGCGCGAGTGCGCCCGCCCTCGGCACCGAGACATAATTCAAGGGTTCAATTCATGAAAAGAGCGGAAATCGCCGTCTCTACGGCGATAGCTCCATGTTGATTCATAATTAAGTAATGAAAATGAAAACAGTGTACTTACAGTTTCATTTTCAAGTCAAACAAACCATTAGTAGAAAACACAATATAAACAAAGCATACGACGATGAAGCGGGCAGAGAGCGATGACGAACACGTCCTTCACACCCGCTGGCCGAAAGCAAAAGTGATTCTTCACCCCTCCTCTGCGCGCGCGCAACGCGCGCACGATCGGACAAGTGGTTAACTACCGTTCTCCCCTTGTTCGAAGCTTACGACCGTCCCAGCTGCCGCTAGTTACCTTCCTATTGTTAAAGGACCGAGGGTTTGTATTACGTATCGGAACAATGTTGTTTTATTGTGCTGATTACAACTGCAATCTTGAGTAAGATCAATAAAAGTTACATATGTACGCTAACATTGTTCAAATGAGTGCTGGGAAGGCTGGGAAGATGGTGGCTCCGCTGCGCTTACGATCGACACCTCCCGCGGTTTTGTGTAAGTCTTATACCCAGTTTGGAGGGTAAACACCTACCAATTGGCAAAACTGATAAACAATTGAAGAGCATGATGAATGCCGTAGGTACCGTTCACAAGCAAAACTGTTGATATTTGAGTCAGGAATCCAGTTACTTTTTCAACATCGAATATTTTCAAATTAATAATCATGAATATGAAAAAATATTTATGCAATTCATGACCTTATACTGCCGTTTAACTATTTATTTAAATTATCTAGTGCACGCTGCTTCTTCTTCTTCTACCAAAAATAGTAGTTTCCTTAAAAAAGTAGTGGTTGGAAGTCGTTGTTTATAGGGTAAAACATCACAGCAGGCCAAACAGGCCACCTACAATCAACGCTTGCCACCCTCCGAAAAAGTACATTATAACGCGTCCTGTCACCGGAGATGGGCATCAGTCGCGACTTGTTGTTGGTGAGAAACAGAGCTAAAGACCTCTACTCTCCTTTCGAAGTAAGTATTTTCTCCAAAGTTAGAAATTAAGGCCAAATTTTAAGATTAAACAGAGGGTAGTGAAAAGGGTGGCTACGGCAGTGGAAATCTCACCAAAACGCTTTAGAAATTTTTACTTACAACTAAAAATGTTTCGAAGATTGACGCCATCTTGATGTTTACGGAGTCGCTTGTGTTAACAAACGTCCCATTTCCTGTGCTAAATCTGCACACCACTTGTACCCATAGACGCTGGGGCACTTTCATCACAACAATCGTAAACCAACCTCTTACCAGCACTTATTCAAGGGGACTACGGCATTCTTTGACGCGTTTTGCGCTCTTCAATTGTCTATCAGTGTTGTCAATTGGTATGTGTTTACCCTCCAAACTAGGTATAAGACTTACACAAAACCGGGGAAATAAGTGAAATTAGCGTATCTATTTGTATTATATATACGTACATATTACAGCAATTTTATCATTACTGCATTACTATGACAACTAGAATTCATCGAAACAGTTTGTAAATGCATCGGCGTATGTGTGACGCCCCACTAGATTGGCAACGATGAGTCATTTTTCCTCACGTCGTCTGCTCGTAAGTATACATCCGAAACATTTGTAATTTTTGGCGGTTAATTTGGTTGCAAAATGACAATTTGTCGAAAATTGCATTTTTCCTAACTATACAAACCTGAGGTCCTTTAACAATAGGAAGTAGCTAGCGGCAGCTGGAACGGTCGTAAGCTTCGAACAAGGGGAGAACGGTAGTTAACTGCTTGTCCGACAGTCGCGCGCCGCCTGGGAGGTAAACAAATCACTTTTGCTTTTGGCCCATGCAAAATACGCAGAGTGAGGGGTGGCATGAGGAGGGACTATATGTAAAGGACCTCAGGTTTGTATAGTTAGGAAAAATGCAATTTTCGACAAATTGTCATTTGTTCCGATACGTAATACAAACCATCGGTCCTTTAACAATAGGAAGACTCACTTCTTGGTGGGAGGAATCTGAGTCTTTTGATGAACAGACTGGTGTTCGTCCATCCCTGGAATGCCTCCCTGGTCGTAAGAGCGAGGGAGGGATCCAAGCCTCTGTCCGATTGCTCGGGGTGCACCGCAGGATCAATGGTCAGACCTCTGGGCCGAGTACTAAGAGAGAGGCAAGCGTATCTCTTCGTACCAGCAAGCAAGAACTTGTTCCTGTTTGCAAGAGGCAACATAAAGTATGGGTTGTCTCAAGCTGGCATCCACCTTCCTCCCCCTTGTTGGAGGAAGTGGTGGATATACGCTCCTATCCCTAGTGAAAGGGATAGGATGGGGCTCTGTTGAGTAGCTCACCTGCATCTTGTCCTTAGTCCAGCAGGGTGACGACCGTGTCCCTCTAACCACAGGTAGAGGGGAAGAAAAAGATGGGAAGAGGAGCCAGTCACACTCTCATTCACTCATCCATTCTTACGGTCCACACCAGGACTCGATTGCTGTTCAGCCTGCGAGGGTCTGGGTTCGCTACACAACGTGTTGAGCAGCCACCACGGGTCCCAAGGGAAAAAGATCCAAGGACCTGTGTGGCAATATCCCGAAGGTAGAAGGAAGGGCATGTGGTCTGGTTGGACCAGACCCCTGCCTTCAGTACCTGCGCCACGGAGAAGTTCTTGCGGACAAGGCAGCATCTCCTTCGCATCGAAGGCGGTGAAGTCCATTAGTAGGAGGGGATTGTGAACGACTCGAACCAATCGTCAGGGACCGAAGGGTTCTGAGTTCTTCGCTACGAAGTTCGGTACGAAATCGAGCGTCACGGATTCCCATCCCTGGAATGCTTGACTTCGCAGGAGAAGTCATGCAGTTCCTCAGAGGAAAAGAAGGAAATAGTCGCATGACCTATCCCTCTTCTCTACTTCGGTGATGTCCCAGTACCCATACTGGTCTGTCCGTTTGCCACGAAGTCTCTCGCATCCTCCTATCCCCATGCAGCGAAGTTCTCGGTAGTGGATAGGACACCGACACTCCATGGTGGGTGTCGATGGTATAGGTACTGTGACAAGCTCATTAAAACGAAGTAATGATTGCTCTGTAACAACCGAACCAAGTCAACAGCATAGTTCGTAACTGACTCGGGCGCTCTGACAGCTGCGACTGACTGACTGTTCGGTAGGAGGCAAGTTGTCAAAGCATCCGAGTAAGTCACGTGACCTTCACCTTTAAAGGGTTATGCCGAGAGACCAAACAAATAATGTATTTGTTTGTCACCAATGCCGGACAGCGAGGTGGATGATTCTCTTAAGGCATG
>NC_061105.1:15348632-15386058 GCF_015104395.2 Macrobrachium nipponense | reverse complement strand
AAACCTCAGGAGGACCGAAGGGGTATTTAAATACGGTGTCCGAAGACACGTAGAAACGCCTCTGTCGCAGTAGAGGAGGTGAAGTAGCTTGTTCGACCGTCCAGAACTGAGAGAGCCTTCTTGTCCGGAGACGAGAGACTACCTGGTTCAACACAGTCGGCAAGCTCCGATCGCGGCAGACCCACCGTCGATTTGGGTTCCCTCTCGGGCCCCAAAACGACTCGAGCCGAGACGTGGCTCTGCTGGTGGGAGCGGCGATCCTTCCCCGAGGTCATTGTGCTGACGAATCAGCGCCGTAACCTCGGCAAAGTTCCTCTGGATCTCGGAAGTCACAGCATCTTGCAGAGTGGGGACCGTTAAGCCCTTCGAACAAGAGCATATTCCGAGAACCTTCCTCCTAAGAACAAGGGGGAACAGCGACAGCCCTCTCGGTCTTCCCCATCCACTTGCGCATACGTCCTGGCCGGTCCAAGAACCGTGCCTGGCACGTAGGGCGTTGTGGTGGGATCATGAGGGGCGCACCCCTCACGATCATCACTCCTCAATACCTCGCTCCTCCCGGTGTAAAACCCGAGGAGGTTGAAGGTACGGGAGAGGCAGACCTGACGCTCCCTCGTTGCTCGCTGGCAGAACCAGCAGGCTTGGAGGGCTGCAGGCGATCGTCAACCCGCGGTGGCGATCGAGCTGCAGGCCTGGTCGAACCGTCTCGCTGTGGGAGAACGGCTGGACTGAAGCACAGCGGCCCCGATCTCGAGTGTCAGAAGAGCTGGTGCTGGTTGCCGTAACCCGGTCGCTTTCTGTGAGGGCGACGGTCAGGCGACCTGCAGGCTCCACTGTCACAGTGAGACCGGTGCTTGTCCTCACGGCACGCACGTCGCTGGTTCCAGCCGTGGCTGGCACCGGCGAACGGGAGGAGGACCTCTTCCCAGCCTCAGTCCGTGGTCGGTCGTGGCGACCGTCACGTCCCCGGGTAGCCAGCTGTTCGTTCGCCGCGAGAGTGAGAGCTGGTCTGGTGAGAGTCGCCTGAGCGGTCTGTCACCAGTCTTCCGCCCCGTGCCGTGAACCTGACGCTGAGCGGACTCAGAGGTCTGGTTCCTGGCTGCACGGTCGCTGGTAGGCGACCGTACACATCGGTACCTCCCGCGAACGAGAGGTCCGAGACGGACCCTGATGCAGTGGCAGAACCACTGACACCAGGCGAGGAAGTACCGGTGTTAGCCGGTACCCCTCTGGTCCCCGTAGTCTTCTTCCTTGCGGAAGAAGAGACGGCCCCGCTCCCGAAGGAGCAGGAGGACCAGCGGAAGGAACCCTCCCGTCCCACCGAGGTGAGACGGGTCCCGAGAATCTCCCCGAGGGAGACTTCTTAGGAGGGAGGAGGCAACCTTCTTCTTCCTCGGCTGTGAAGCCTTAGAAGTCGAAGGGGAAGAGGCGGCAGCCGACGACGATGAAGAAGATGAAGACGACGACGACGACACCTTCCTCCTCTTCTTCGTCAGCTTCCTCAGGACAGACGTAAGATCTGCTATCCAGGGCGGAGCCGGGGCTGCTGTAGCCGAAGCCACAGGGCCCGGACGTACCTGTACAGACAGACCAAAGTCTGGGGTAGTACCACCACGAACAGGGACGACATCAGCAGGTATGGGCATCTCAGGAAACAGCAGGCACAGCCAGCACAGCATCGGTAGGGACAGCCAGCGCAGCAACGGCAGGGACAGCCAGCGCAGCAACGGCAGGACAGCCAGCGCAGCAACTGCATGGACAGTCAGCCCAGAATCGGGCAGGTACGGCAGGCAAGCACCGGAAACACAGGAAGTGGAGCAGCAGTCAGCAACATCCTGGTACCGGCGGCAGGTCCAGGGGCGAGCTCTAGGGCAGCGGAAGTGTGGTCGCTGCAGCGCGGCAACCACGAGCGGCGGCGGCACGCCCCCCTCTCGGTACGGCGAACGGCACTTCACAGCGGCTGTAGGCAAGACTGTTACCACGTGAGGCGAGTACACCAGGTGAGGAGGGACGTCGTCACCTGGTTGCGTGTCACCACTCCATGGGTGACCGCAGTAGGCCCAGACATAGAACCGCAGCCCCTGGACACTATCACGCCCTGCAATGGAAGGACGCCCATCCCACCTCACCAAGGTCCACCCTCGTGGCAGTAGCACCTGCGGAAATAACAGTAGTAGCGATTAGTGGGGGGGAAGTCCCCTCGCGCGGGGGGGCGAGCCCTCTCCGAACGAGTGGAAGACCCCTAATACAATTGTACATCGGGCACCGAGCGCCCTCCCCCGCGCTCGACGGATCGGGCGAGGAGAAGAACGCCGATAACCTCCCCCCCCCAAGGGGAAGGGCCATCTGTGGGAGCTGAGCGGGGGGGGGGGTCTCGTTCCCACCCCCACCCCCGCACAGTACCCATGTACCCAACAACAATATAAGAGCCCGAGAGCAATCGTGCCATCGGCCCGAATGCAAGGGCATAAGGATCAATTCCTGACTGAGCGGAACTTGAACCAAATAAATATTGATGCAATCAATAATAAGGAACAAAATGAAAATGCATCTTGCATACGATTCACTTCACAATGATAAGGGCTCGGATCGAGCGCATTTGCGCCCTAGGTACCGAGCGCAAGGGTGAAAGGATCAATTCCTTACCTTTATGGATCAAGGTTTCTGGAAACCTTGATCCATAATGAATTGATGCAATCAAAAATATATGAAAATGAAAAGACTACTGCGCTTGCGATTTCACTTCATACAAATAAAAAGGGGAAGGATCAATCCCCGGGAATCGCGGAAACATTGATCCCAGTAAACAATGCAATCTCAATAAAAAATGAAAATGAAAAAGAACTGCACTTGCGATTTCACTTCATTCAAAAATAAAAAGGGGGAAGGGTCAATTTCCGGGTAACTCGGAACTGAGTCCAAATGAGTTTGCACAACAAAATAATATATGAAAATGAAAAAGAACTACTGTACTTGCGATTCCACTTCCATACTAAATAAGTTTCCGTGCCGAGCGCATTCGTTCGGCAACGGGCATACAGGTCAAAAAAATATAAATGAAAAGAGCACTTACTTACGATTTCATATACATTTCCAACCCAATATACGCTCTGAGCGAGTGCTCCCGCCCTCGGCACCGAGCATACGCAATACGAGGATCATTCTTGGGAAAATGAATTCCCGCACTTACGCCCTTCAGTCCCGGCACTCGGGTAATCGGAGGGCGTGGTGACACCAAGATCCTTTAATTCACAATTGAATTCAATGAAATGATTGTACTTACAATTCAGTTTCACTAGATAATTAGAAAAAGAAAAACACAATCATGCGAAAGCAAACGACGATGAAGCGGGCAGAGAGCGATGATACACGTCCACACGCCAGCAGGCCGAAAGCAAAAGTGATTTGTTTACCTACCAGTCGCGCGCGCGCGCCTGTCGGACAAGCAGTTAACTACCGAACCCCTTGTTCGAAAGCTTACGACCTATCCAGCTGCCGCTAGTACCTTCCTATTGTAAAAGGACCGAAGGTTTGTATGCCGTGTCGGAACAACTGTTTACTTTACTCGTTATTTAGTTTAAATTTACATTGTTATTTAAAAATTTTGATTTAATTCATGTATATTATCCCTTTTTTCTTTTTTTTGCAACCAAATTACCCAAAAATTACAGATATTTCTAACGTAGATAAAATCAAATGTTTCTAACGTTTTCGTACATCTGGCTGCCGCCAAAACCATAGAGGAACGAATACGGAAAAGTGCATAGAGGAACGACTACGTTTTTTTTTTTTTTTGCTTTTTTGTTTTTGCTAGCACTTTTATTTGATTTCAGTCTTTATTAGTATTTTGAATTTCTTAAATAATCGTATGCCAGAAATAAATGTAACCTTTAATGTTTGCATGCTAAGAATGGCAAAATCATCGTTGCCACATTAGAGGAGGCTTCACACATACGCCGTTCCATTATTATAAACTGTTTCCATGAATTCTAGTTGTCATAGTAATGCAATAATGATAAAATTGCTTTAACTTTATATTTATGTATATATACTTCCAATACATAGCCTAATTTCACCAATTTCAACGTTTTTGTTTTATAGTCTTATACCCAGTTTGGAGGGTCAATGTTCGTTACTAAAGAATCTGTAACCTCCTTAAGTCGTTCAGTTGACATAGTAAACCTGAGCCATATTTTCACTCGCTGAAATGACGATATCCGGGTGAGGGGCAAGTGGGCCTATCCCTTTGCCCTACGTGATGTACCCCATGTTTCGTTATTACTAACTAATATAATATTTATTACCTGCAATATAAACTGTTGTGCATGAAAATTTTTTAATATTTTTAAACTAAAATTAGAGCATACATAAACCACACAAATTGTCATAAAAATGAAACATAAATCAAGTGGCTATTATTGTTTAAACATGTCTTCGTGATGAAAATTAGCGCACGCACGGATTCCTTCCCAACCTCTCTCCAAAATATTTACCCAACACAAAACCAGCATTCACAAAGGGTCCCCCAACCATGTAGGGTATATAGGAGGTTAATAATTAACAATAAACAACACAACCTCATTCATCAGCAACACTATACGCTATGAGGAGACATGTCTGCCAAATTTTCAAAACAACTTTACACTTGTGTGACAGACCTTTGAATGGTTTTCGAGACAAACCCTGAGGCTATAATTATTGGATTATAGGGATTTTCATTTCCAGGTATTTTAATGTCCCTTCCTATTCCGTCCTCTCTCTCTCTCTCTCTCTCTCTCTCTCTCTCTCTCTCTCTCTCTCTCTCTCTCTCTCTCTCTCTCTCGTTTTTTAAATTTTACATACCTATGTCCTGCTTAACTATTTTTCGAGCACTAGTAGATGCACCTACATTCATCATTACGACTGAATTAAAAACTTGAAAGTATTTAATTAATGCTATACAAGTATGAAATATATTTTCTTGTTCATTTTCGAAATACGATAAAAGAAACAGAGAGAGAGAGAGAGAGAGAGAGAGAGAGAGAGAGAGAGAGAGAGAGAGAGAGAGAGAGAGAGTTGAGTGGATCAGTGTATAAATATATCGGTCAATGGGCAGGTAACAACCGAGTGAATCGTTAGATATATCCACCAATGTAAACTACTATTATTAGATAGATAGATGGAAAAATCATAGAAAATAAGTTTAAACTGCAACAACTTTCAGAGAGAGAAGGGAAGGTGAAGGAAGGAAGAAGGACATGGGTGGCGGTGGAGGTGGGGGGAGAGGGTAGGTGGAGCTGTTTACTGGTGTGTTCCTATCCATTTCTGGATAATGGAGTTTTGGTCTATTAGTACAAGGACAAGTGTAGTTATTCTTTACGATTAGAGATTCACGATACCCTTATAAATTACGGCACTGGGGGTAATGCACTAAAGAAAAATCTCGTTCTGTTACGAGTGTTCGTTACAGAAATAGGTATTGCCCAAAAACGTGCTTGCACTGTCTCTGAAACCCATAGTAGACATGCTGCTTAGTTGTCAATCAAGTTTTTTATAACCAAGTATTTTTTACAAGCTAGTATTGAATAAATTTTTTCTCAGTCAAAACATATGCCCCTCAATGCTAACTTTCCTCTTTTAACGACTTTCTGGTCATTGCAAATTCGGCCCCATAATTTCTTATGGTGCGAAAACAGAGGAGGCCCATGACCGAAAACGATTGCGTCACACTACGGCGATAATCCAGCAGTAAAACATCTTCATATATCCAAAAAGTAAATAATAAAGATATATGCGCATTACGATTATAACAATTACATGTATAGCTGATAACAATCTGCATGAATAACTGGTAAACTGTTCTGCAATGACAGTTGAGTATAGCAATTATTTACAATAGGTACGAAAGTCAAGATGTCGTGACGTCATAATACAGAACTTGAAAGAACGTTCTAATTCAGAAAAATAATTACTTAAATTTGAGTCAGAGTCGAGTTACTTTTTCAATAACGAATATTTTCAAATTATCATCATAAATATGTAAAATATTGATGTTTTACTACTTATTTAAAAATTAGCCAAGAGCACGCTTCTCGTCATCTTCTACCCAAACAGCTGTTTACGCCTGGCTTGTTGTTGATGAGAAATAGTGTTTCGATTGTTGTGATAAAAGTGCTCCAGCGTCTGTGGGTACAAGTGGTGTGCGGATTTATCACAGGAAATGGTTAGTTTATTGACACAAGCTACTCCGTAAACATCGAGATGGCGTCAATCTTCTAAATACCTCGAGTTGTAAGTAAAAATGTTGAACGCGTTTTGGTGAGATTTGCACTACGTTTGAGACCGTTTTCAGTACCCTCTGTTTAAATCTTAAAATTTGGCCTTAATTTCTAACTTTGGAGAAAATACTTACTTCGAAAGGAGAGTAGAGGTCTTTAGCTCCGTTTCTCACCAACAACAAGTCGCGACTGATGCCCATCTCGGGTGTCAGGACGCGTTATAATGTACTTTTTCGGAGGGTGGCTTGCATTGATGGTAGGTGGCCTGCTTGGCCTGCTGTGATGTTCTACCCTATGTAACTTTCAAAGGTCAATTACTGCTTAGTTACAGCCGGCCAAATGGATATTACTTTTAAATCTTGTACAGTAACTAAAATAACATAGGAATCAGTAAATTGCCATAGTCTAAGCCACCGCGGATTGCTTCTGTAGAAATACCAGTAAAAATTTCGAAAGCGTCATGGAGGTAGTGTGCACTGCGTAGTGCCAGACTTTTCATTACCCTCTGTTTAATCTTAAAATATGGCCTTAAATCCTAACTTTGGAGAAAATACTTACTTCGAAAGGAGAGTAGAGGTCTCGAGCTCTTGCTCTCACTACAAACAACTCATGACTGATGACCATCTCCGGTGTCAGGACGTGTTAAAGTACTTTTTCGGAGGGTGGCTTCAAACGCGGTAGAAAGTGGCTCGGCTAGTCCAGTCAGTTGTTTCCCCTAGCCTAACAATGTCCTTCGTCCTTGGAATCATTTCCCCCAGGGAAAGCCTAACGAATGTGGACTATAGCGTAACGTAAAGGCCACCTCTAGCCTAACAACTGCAGCAGCCTTGATGAGGCTACATCGATGGAGACCCACCTGTAGTTCCATGGGCTGCCTCGGGTGCTGCTGCTGGAGGGGGGCATCCTCTTCGCTGTCTTCGTCACTGAGCACCACGCCGCCGTAGTCCTCGGACATCCTGGATTCCTTCGAAGGGGTTTTGGGCGGCCTATGACGAAGTGGTGGTGAAGTAACCCTCAGTCTACGAGTGTCATGGGCGTTTATCGAAGTGGAGGAACGACTGACTATTTTACCTTCGACGAGAGACTCACAGTCACACCTGTCCCTACCGCGAATGGTAATTAACCCAAACAATCAGTCGTGAAGGATGGTCGACAAAAGAGCATCGGGACTGACAAGGAATAGGATCAAATCAAGTCAAATAACGAACTTAATTCTCCAAATATGTATTCTAAATGCCTTTCCGTTTCCTTTCATGCATTCTATAGCTCCCGATATGTGGAATGTATTGGGGCGTAAATACACGATTGAGTCAGTTGCCTTTTTCCTATTAAATGGCAACTTGGGGAATAACGTTACGTATATCTGGATGGTTGCGAAAGTGCTTAGTCGCTGTCTCTGATGCGAGATAAAATGATAAAGGGAGGCGGAACTGCTAAATATGTTTCATTAATCACCGAGAAAGTGGTAAACCCGCGTTCCAGCGTATAATGACACTTAAATCAATCACCGCACTTTTACAAGTAGGTCGAGTATTAACGGCAGATTTCCCATAAATTTCATATTGTTGCTTATAGGTAAAAGTTATGAACGAAAATTACTGTTTTCCTTATTCAATATTTTCTGTGAAAGCAAATTATAATAGTCTCGGTCGTGATTGTTGAAGGACATTTTGTGGCAGGAAGATTTCTCCAGTTTTCGAGGTTAAATATAGTGATATGTGATAAACGATAATATCTTCTCTGATTTTTTAACTGGTAATAGGGAGCACTTTTGCCATGTGACGAAGTAGAACCCAATGGAAACTTACTTGGAAACCAAAATTCTATGAATCGTAAATTTTTTAAATCGACCAATGAATTTGAGTACAGTAGTTGCGTTATGATGTAATCATATAGAACGTAAAAAAACGGAAATCGTACATTTCTTAGACAAAAACTGTGGATCTGCAAACATTGTATTTGCCAGAATATTTATTTGTGATAAAAGTCTAGTTGTCTTCCTACTGATCCCATGCAGTGACGTCAAGTAATGACGCAATCAGTTTATCTGGTTAGTTTAAGTAAGAGATTGGGATGGACTTTTGTCCAAGTGTGTTGGGGTTAGACAAGTTGTATTATTCACTGAATAAGGATGTTTTTTGCCTAATGAAATATGAACGTATGTGGTCTTGGTTAAACTGGTCCTTTTATTTTATATTGGGGGCAGATTTTTCAAATTCTTTAAAACACACCGACTAACTATAATAATAATAATAATAATAATAATAATAATAATAATAATGTTTTAGTGTAGACCCTACTTCAGTAGTAACTTAAACAAATACTCTTATAGTTGAAGTATGTAGAGTAAATCTTGTATAAAAAAAAACGAGGATTTAAACAAACCACAGGATTTTACTATAAACAATATTTTATTTTTTACAATGTACAAAAAAAATGATAATTCAACAATCACATAGGTATACATGTGAAGTAAACGAATAGTATTTGTGCATAACATACACAAGATAATGCATATGTCTAAACAAATGAATATAAAATTTTATCAGGTAATTTTATTATGCCTTCACAAATCATAACATTATTTTTTGTGAGGAAGAATTTTTCTTGTTAAGTGTAACCTGTCATTATAAGCCTCTGGTAGAAATCGCTGTGCACCGGATTACAAATATATAAAGAAATTTTGATTGATCTGTCAGGTTTAGGAACAGCTGCATCTGACGCTCTTGGTATAGTAAACAAACAATTGTAATAGAATTTGAAGAGAATAAAGGTGCCTCCGTTGTGGCCCAGATGTTCCAAATTAACAATGTCAGCGCTGTCCAAAACTTGGTCAAGGATAGAGGTGTGCTATCCATGGTTATTCATGTACTGTAAAGAAAAAGTCTGTGAACTGAGTGGGACCAAAATACACCCATCCAAAAATTCTTTCTATAGTACTTTCCATTAACTAGTAAACATATTACCACTAGGTAGCCTCTTGCCGCGAAGTATATCGTTTCTCATCATCAGGTTTAACACTCGTACTAAATTCACTGCAACTGTGGATGGTTTGCCTTAGTGAAATGGGGGTTTTATGAACTCCAGGAACATGTTTATTCTTGCTTTACACAGACGTGTCCTCTATAAAACATTTATCGGTTTTATTTTCTGTTAGTACCTCACACTCACATATAGTACCGTATTCATCACCCTTTCTAATAACTTCTCTCAGTGCATGCTGATCTCCCTTTGGAGTCTGTTGACCCTTTTCATAAGTATTTTCAGCTGAAGTTCTAAAGAAAGAAAACAAGAAAAATCATTAACTAAACTTGTCTGCAAGGTTAACCAGAGGCAATCAAAAATATTTTAGGATACTGGATAACATAAATTGCTGTAACTTGGATGCTAAATGTCAGTTTTAATGATGACCAATGAAAATGTAAATACTGAAGTACTGAGATATACGCATGATCAGCCAAGGTCAAAATATCACAAGTTATGACATCACAAATCCTCATAGATAATGATACTAATTAGGACCGGAACTGTAAAAGAATATTTTCATTTCATTACGTGAACTAATTGTGACTGAAACAGCTTCCTGGGTTATCCTCTAGGTAAGGCAAGTCACCTATGGTCAAGGGTAATGCATGTAAATGGTTGCACAAATAATGGTCTTTTGTATATCTCAGGACTGCATTGTAAGATGTAAATTATTATACAGTACAACAGAAAGAAGCAATAAACAATATAACTTTTTAATCATGCAATACAGCATTACAAATGGCCACTTAGATTGTTAGTATTGAAGTACGATGTTTGTTAAGTAATTCTATATAAACATTTCACTGCAGTCCAGATCAAAAGATCAACAGTTACACTGAAATGATTTGTAGTGACTAACTTACGTATTGGTAAAATATAATTGATATTTTTCTTTTCGATAATTTCTGATGGAAAAATTCCTAAAACATATTTTATAGGATAATAAGGTCACTATATTCAGAAATAGTTTAATAATAATAATAATAATAATAATAATAATAATAATAATAATGTATATTTTGGAAGAAGACCGTCTTTTAAACAAATTCTGTTGAATAAAATGGCAGAATTCAGCAAATTAATCTTAAATATTATATGTTCTATTTTTCTTATTACTCGCTTTTCTGGCTCAGCGATACCTCTTAATAATTGACCAATATTCATATTGGGAGAAATGTGAATAATGTTGAAAGTGGTATTTTATTTAGAACAGGATTTTAATCAGTTAATACTGGTATTATCCGTGTAATGGTATATGGAAAGGCGTTCCTCAGGTCCAGGTCAAGCAGGGGTCGTCGTCGATGTTGATATCATTCCATAAGTGAGGTCAATGTCAGGCCGGGGTTGTCTCTGGTATTCAGCTGGTATTAATGCTGGTGTAGCTCTGGTTTATTGCGACGTTTCGACTTCCTCATAGGTCATCTTGGCTGGTCAGCAGTAGAAGTGAGAAGAAGGTGTCTGCATGCTGGTATTTATAGTGGCTCAAATCCTAGAGCTGGTTTCTCATTGGTCGAACCAGTCTGGGGCGAAATCGGGGATCTCACGTTGATGGTCGCAGGGGTTCAGCTGTGCAAGTGCTCGAGTGGTGCGTCCGGGAATGAATGTCTGAAGTCCTGCCTGCAGCAGGAATCCTATCATCCTACTGGTGCTTCTGAATATCTGGCATTGTCGGGTGATCATTCGCTGCTGATCTTCGGGCATCGGTAGGGAGCAGAAACGTTTCTTGGGTAATATTCAAGTTGGGTTTCTCCTTTCCTATATGGAGAACTTCCAGGAGGTGCAAACATCAAGGATCGTATAGTATTACTTTTTTTTATTCTTGTGTTATGGGCAGTGCTGGCGTGATTATAAATGGTTCCTTCTTGGGCATGGCAGGAGATTCTCTTGAAGAATCGCAAGGTGGTCATGCCGATGTATTTGCCGAGGCATCCTTGGACGGGCACGTGTATCGGTAGACCACGTTCGTCTTCTTCGAGGGATCCTGCAGGGGCGCCATCAATGCTGTGATAACGAAGAATGTCGAAGATTGGTACCTGCAGGAACCCCACCCCAACACCCCAGAGCCCATCAAGCTTTTTTACAAGGGGCACTTCGAACGGAGGTATAAGGAGGACGAGCAAGCCCTCAAGATCGTCATCGAGGGAAATGTCACCCCCACCAATCAGAATAAGAACATTACTCTATTAATATATTATAAAACGAAGAAGACAAGTAGCCTGGTGATGGGGAACAACCCAGTGGCCCCCTGCAGGATCCCTTGAAAATGACAAATGTGGTCTACCGATACACATGCCCCGTCCGAGGAGGCCTCGGCAAATACATCGGCATGACCACCATGCGATTCTCCAAGAGAATATCCTGCCACGTCCAAGAAGGAGCCATTTATAATCATGCCAGCACTGCCTATAATAACACAAGAATAAAAAGGAGTGATATACCTTATATCGAGATTATTGAACAAACTACTGATCGCCAACGTTTGCGCCTCCTGGAAGCCCTCTATATAGGAAAGGAGAAACCTAACTTGAATATTACCCAAGAAAAGTTTCTCC
Source organism: Macrobrachium nipponense (assembly GCF_015104395.2). NCBI lineage: Eukaryota > Metazoa > Arthropoda > Malacostraca > Decapoda > Palaemonidae > Macrobrachium > Macrobrachium nipponense. The sequence goes on along the minus strand of NC_061105.1, from coordinate 15,374,222 downwards.
TCCCTACCGCCGCCCGAAGATCAGCAGCGAACGACCACCCGACAATGCCAGTTATTCAGGAGCACCAGTTAAGCACTTAAGGAATTGTAGGAGAAATAGCGGACTGGATTAAAGACTGGCTAACTTATGGTGGAGAAAGGGGCCTTCTTCGTACATATCTCGAGGAGTGTCCGCGGGAGGGATGCTTTCTGGATATACAGCTGGGGTGTAGAGGGGTCCCTGTAGATACGGTTCATAATGATACTGATGGTCTCGTCGACAGGAATGTTAGTGAAAAGGGATTCTACGTCCAAGGAGGCGATAATGCCTATTCCTGGGGAGTCTCGGATTTCTTCGAGGAATTCCGTTGAAGAGCGCAGGCTATATCGGCTTGGTACGTAAGGCGTCAAATTTTGATTAAGGCGCTTGGCCAGTCCATACGTGGGGGCGGGTGTCTGGCTGATGATGGGGCGGAGAGCATTTCCATTTTTTTTGTGTGTGTGTTTTTTACGTTGCCATACAGATAACCAAGCCTGTAATCTCCGATGATGGGCAGGAGGTGGCGTCATTGGTGGCTGCACTGACACTGCTAATGATGTCACCGGCTTCATTTTTTATTTCGTCTGTGGGTTTTTAGTTAGGGCGCTTGAACTTAGTACTGTCAGACAAGATGGCACCAACTTCTGGTGGTACTCTGCTGTCTTGATCAGAACGAAGGCTGCTGTTTTGTCTGCACAGCGCACAGTTATGTCTTCCCGTTGATGCAGGGCCTTTTGCTGCTTCTTTTATTTCAAGGGAGAGGATACCAATATCATATGTGCCGCATTCTGTGAGGGTTTCTGCAAGCAGGAGGGGCTGTAAGGAGTCGGTGGTGCGGACGAGAGTGCAGCTTTCATATTGCTGTAACGAATCAAGCAGCAACTCGACCTCTAGTCTCTTCTCAAGGGGCTTTGGTTTGGAGATAATGTGGCAGTTAAGGCCTAACAGTAGTAGTTCGTCCTGGTCAGGGGTAGGTTCATAATCTGTTAGATTGGTGTATCCTTCTGTCCGCTGCAGCATCCGGAGCTTGCCCCCATTAAGAGAAATGAGTTTCCGAGTGATGTCCCGCAAGCGTTACTTCATATCCTTGTCTTTGAGGTGGACGAGACATGTACTTCAATGTTACGCGGGTAACTCAAGTCTTGTAGAATTGGTAAGTCTTTGTTCTGGTTGTCATCGCTCTGGTTGTCGTCTTCTTCTTCATCAGGGTGTTCGGGTTCGATCTCATCTCCTTCGCTGGAGCTGGGACAGATGGCTACTTCATCGACCCCTGGGTTGTCTTGCTTGCTACTCTGCCGTAAGGTTGCCCATTCCTCTTGCAATTTCATGCTCTCTTCTCGCAGGCACAGCGCTTCTTTGTCTTCGCTCTCAGCTGATGCTGAAGGAGGGATATCCAGAAGCTCCTCATGTTGTTCTTGTTGCATGCTGAAGGGTCATGCAAACGTATGTTGGTATATATTGGAAGGAGACCCTCCTTCAAACAAGTCTTATTGAAACATATTGCTGCATCAGCTGCATTCAACTTGTAAATAGTCTTCTCTATTTTTCTAATAACAGTTTTCTCTCTGCTACTACAACTGGCGAGTATTGCGCCGATATTTCTCATCAGGAGGAGTCAATTTCAGGGATAATGCTTACAAATTTATTTATTTGTCACAGTAAATGAACAAATAGATCAAAATATAAGTCGATCTAGTGCCCAACGTTTCTCTCGGTATCATCCGAGTATGATCACAGCAGTAGGTCGGAGCAGACTGCAGATGCAGTCAGGATCTACTCAATATATAGTGGTAGGTCAGCAGGGTGTCAACCGCTTGCTGAGATTTCATTGGTTGGCTGGCACAATGCGTTCCTGCTATTGGTTAGAGGAAGTTTCCTTCAAGACACTTCTCTCATTGAAGGTTATGCTGTTGCAGCCTAGCAGACTGTCGAGGCTGGGGCATGACTTACCTGGGCGTTGTGCCACGCCTCCTCGCATTGTCATTGGCTGCTGGGCTGCTTGTCTCATCTGGTATTCTTTGATTGGGGATGTATCCTCTCCCATGAAATGAAAGAAGCAGCAAAGGCCCTGCGTCAATGGGAAGACATAACTGTGCGCCATGCAGACAAAACAGCAGCCTTCGTTCTGATCAAGACAGCGAATGTCCTGCACAGTTCAAGAACACCACAGTCAGGGCCTACATTCAGAGGGTATCTGAATCGACTGATTAATAAAGAAGTCTGCACAGCGCTGGAACGGTGGTACAGTGAGAGTGAGAGACCGCAGCCCCATCCCCATGAGAAGATCAAGCTGTATTACAATGCTAGAATGCACGCAAGTCACCGTGAGGACGAGGATGAATTGAGAAAAATCATCAGAGAGAACGTGACCCCGTACCGAAGTCGACAAATAAAACTCGAACTCGTCACTTGTTACCAAAATCGATGTACCTGCGACCTTATCATAAGAACAACCCGACCCCCCTAGCTAGAGACCCCTTGAAACAGTCGAATGTAGTCTACCAATTCTTATGCCCCATCCGTGGATGTCCCGGCTCTTACGTTGGTATGACTTCTATGAATCTGTCCAAGAGGATTTCTTGCCACGCACACAAAGGGGCAATTAAAAACCATACCATGATAGCACACCAGGAAGCTATCTCCCGCAACAGTATTATCAAGAATAATAAGATAATAGGGAGGGCTCCTGACCAGCGACGTTTAAGACTGCTTGAGGCACTCCTCATACCGCAAGAAAAGCCCTCATTAGATACGACACAGGAAGTACTTTTCCTCCCCACCAACTTAAGACCCATGAATATAAATAATAGTACAAGTAATACCAGAGCGAGCAACATCCCCAATCATAGATTACCAGATGAGACAAGCAACCCAGCAGCCAATGACAATGCGAGCCGTTGTGACACAATGCCCAGGGAAGTCATGCCCCAGCCTCGACAGTCTGTTAGGCTGCAACAGCACGACCTTCAATGACGAGAAGTGTCTTGAAGGAAACTTCCTCTAACCAATAGCAGGAACGCATTGTGCCACCAACCAATGAAAACTCAGCGTGCGGTTTGACCCACTGCTGACCTAGCCACTATATATTGAGTAGATCCTGACAGCATCTGCAGTCTGCTCCCGACCCACTGCCGTGATCATACTTGGATGATACCGAGACAAACGTTGGGCACTAGATCGACTTATATTTTGATCTATTTGTTCATTTACTGTGACAAATAAATAATTTTGTAGGCATTATCCCTGAAATTGACTCCTCCTGATGAGAAATATCGGTGCAATACTCGCCAGTTGTAGTAGCAGAGAGAAAACTGTTATTAGAAAAATAGACAAGACTATTTACAAGTTGAATGCAGCTGATGCAGCAATATCTTTCAATAAGACTTGTTTGAAAGAGGGTTTCCTTCCAAAATAATAATAATAATAATATCTACTTTAGCTACACAAGTTAGAAAAAATATATACTATGTCAATATTTGTAACAGCAGATACTAAAAGTATAAAGAATAAAAGAATAAACTGCTAAAACTGAATACTTTACATAACATAATAGATAAAAAAAAACCTTATCAGGCTTTCTCTGATGACAGGGGAGCAATCCAATAACCTTCAACTGCAATCTTTTACAAATAAAATTTGCTAAAATTGATTGGCAAATGTTTTTTAAGAAAGTCTTCATAACAAAAGTTGTTGAACAAAGAGTGGTAGGTGGACAGGGTATCTGTAAAAGCTGCCATTTTGTTTGTTTTACAGTTATTTGTCAAAGTTTACGATGTAAGTTGTAATCTCAGTTCAGATTAAATTCAAATCCTGAAACATTATAGCAAAATAATAATTCTGGGTTTCCTGGTTTTTGAGTGTTTGGTTATAGTGTCCCGATAGCTGCTCCTACACACCAAAAAACATTCCAACTAACTTCAGATGTAGTTCAAGTTCTTCTGAGTTTGTGATGTTTACATTAGTTTTTTTTTTTTAATATGTTTCAAAAGGCACAGTGGGTGTCAAGATTTTTTCCACACTGTAAATTAGATATTCATTAAAGATACTAATACTCAGTATCTTTAATGAAGGTTTAATTTACAATATTTGGAAAACAGTCTTGACACCCACCATGACTTTTGATATATATATTTTAATGCAAAAAACTTCTGTAAACATCGCAAACACATGACTGGATCTTTCTCGTAAAGAATGCAATTCTATAAGAACTTGAACTACATCTCCAGTTAGTTTAAATGTGTTTTGGTGTCTAGCATCAGTTACCGGGACACTAGAACCAAACACTCAAAAAGGAAACTCAAAATTATTCGTTTGCAATAGTAATGTTCTCAGGATTTGAGGATTCTATGGTCAGGTGAGGCAACAGAAATATGTCAAATCATTATGTGGCTAGTATTCCATGTAGGTAACTTAAACTCTTGAGTGGTTTGGCATTCATATATCCTCTGCCTAAACACTGGTCAGTTTTTGACATCTCAAGAAATGAAATACAGTAATAAGAACGCCCAAAGTTGTACTTCCTATCTTCTTTGATCAACTAGCCAAGGCAGTCAAGTTTGCAGCAGAGGACATTCTAATGTTTATCTCAAACAGACAGAAAGGATTCCTGTTTATTGTTTAAGCTTGAACTACATCTCCAGTTAGTTGAATTTAGTTCAGTGTCTAGCATCTAGTTCAGTGTCTAGCACCAGCTATCAGGACACTATACCCAACACTCAAAAGGCAGGAAACTCAGAATTATTAGTTTGCAATGTTTTCAGGACTTAAATTTGATCTGAACTGAGATTACAACTTACATCGTGAACTTTGATAAACGACTGTAAACAAACAAAATGGCAGCTATTACTGATACCCTGTCCACCTACCACACTTTGTTTGACAACTTTTGTCATGAAAACTTCAGAAACATCTGGAGCACACAATATACACTGTTTTGCTCAACTAACTTGGACATGACATATTTCTCCAAGGCTTCTAAATTGATTCTCTGCAATATTCTCAGTCTGATGACTTCTAAATAAAAGTCTATTGCATTCCAGGAATTATCTATGCTGTGATCTTTACTAAAAGCTAATAGTACTGACAGAATTTACATTTACCATGATTCACCAAGCAGGTGATGGTGGCTGTTCAACTACAACCTGAAGTGCTACTCTACATGACTCATTTTCTGGTACCTCAGTCGTTAGGAACTGACAGCGTTTGCTTAAGCAACAACAGTTGATCAAACAAAAAAACAGGAATCATTTCCTGTTTGTTTGATATAAACATTAGAAGGTCTTCTGCATCCTTGACTGCCTCCCAGCACTAGGCTTGTTGATCAAAGATGGGAAGTACAATTTTGGGTGTCCTTATCATTTCATTTTTTGAAATGTCAAAAAATGATATTGTTATGATACAATAAAGTTTCATACATACTTACCTGGTAGATATATACTTAGCTAAGACTTCGTCGTCCCCGACAGAAATTCAAATTTCGCGCCACTCGCTACAGGTAGGTCAGGTGATCTACCGGCCTGCCCTGGGCGGCAGGACTTAGGAACCATTCCCGTTTTTCTATCATATTTTCTCTCTTCCACCTGTCTCCTGTGGGAGGCTGGGTGGGCCATAATCGTATATATCTGCCAGGTAAGTATGTATGAAACTTTATTGTATCATAACAATATCATTTTCATACAAGCAACTTACCTGTCAGATATATACTTAGCTGATTGGCACCCTTTGGTGGAGGGTACGAGACAGCTACTTCTGGAATAGACAGGTAAACATATGTTGTAGGTATAAATAAACCTTGGTTCCTACCTGATAGGTGGTAGACTTCGTGGTGCTGCCCCAGTAGTCTGCATCACCTCAAAAAGAAACTTTAGCGAGATATATGATCTATGGCCAAGAGTTCTTGTGGGTCTGCCGATGGGGTCTTATCCGCTTACTCAGCAGAGCCTGAAAGGACTTTGTCAATGGGTGCTGATCCACTTATATGACAATACACCTTATGAAGGAGCATACAACCAATCCCGACCACCTATCCTAACCACATGTTAGTAATAAAGATTGTTCCGAGTTATCCCCCAAACTCTTCACAACAACCATAACTCAAAAACACAATACGCACATACATAAATTTAATAATACTCATCTAATAAGATACACAAGAGTTCCTTACTGAACAACAGTGACTGGCCGCCAGTGCGACACCTAGCCCTTTTTGTTAGAAGAAAGTCTAAAACATATCTAAAAGAAGGTATGTATACACTTAAGGATTGGTGCTGGCTCCTATACCCAGGATCGTATCCGCAGACACGAAGGGACCTAGAGAAAAAACATTTCTCGTAGGTCACACGAACATCTCTCAAGTAATGAGATGCAAATACTGAGTTGCATCTCCAAATGTCGTATCCAAGATGTTTTTTAGTGACATATTCTTTTTGAAACGAGAGAGACGTCGCTACTGCTCTCACTTCATGAGCTTTCACTCTTAACAGTCGAAACTCTTCGTCAGGACAGATCTTAGGCGCCTCTGTAATGACGTTTCTCACAAAGAATGCTAGAGCATTCTTGGACATCAGTCTTGTGGGGCTTTTACCGCGCACCAAAGACCTTGACTAGAGGCCCCCATCTTGGTGCTTTCTCTGAAGGTAGAACTTTAGAGCTCTTACAGGACAGAGAGATCTCTCTGCTTCTCTACCTACGAGACTCGATAAGCCTTTAACCTCGAAGGTCTTAGGCCAGGGATTCGTGGGATTCTCGTTTTTAGCTAAAAACAAACAAAGCTTTAAACAAGCAAATGGCTGAGTCCCCCTTGAATCTACTCTATCCTCCAGAGCATGCAGTTCACAAACTTTTTGCGTTTTGCTGAGCTAAAGATAATAGGAATAAGCATTTCTAGTTATGTCTCGAAAAGACGCCAGATGAGGAGGTTCGAACCTTTCGGATGACAGGAATTTGAGCACTACATCTAGGTTCCAGCTAGGAGGAACCGGTTCCTTAGACTTCGTAGTCTCAAAGGATCTTATGAGATCGTGGAGATCCTTATTATCTGCCAGATCTAATCCTCTATTCCTGAAGACTGCCGAAAGCATGCTTCTGTATCCCTTTATTGTGGATACAGATAGATGAGATTCTTCCCTTAGGAACAGCAGGAAATCAGCAATCTCCGTTACAGAGGTAGTGGAGGAGGACAACTTCTTAGATTTGCACAAACTTCTAAAAACCTCCCACTGGACTGATATACTCGTCTAGTGGAGCTCTGCGGGCTCTCGCGATCGCTCTTGCAACTTTACGAGAAAACCCTCTCGCTCTGACGAGTCTTTCGATAGTTGAAAGGCAGTCAGAGCGAGAGCGGGGAGTTTTGTTTTGTTTTGATACCTCTGGAAGTGTGGTTGTTTGAGAAGATCCATCCTTCTTGGGAGGGATCTGGGAAAATCTACCATCCACTCCACCACCCCTCCGTGAACCAATCTTGTGCCGGCCAAAAGGGGGCTATCAGGGTCATCCTTGTCCCCTTTGAAGCCACAAATTTTTTCAGAACTAGTCCCAGGATCTTGAAAGGAGGAAAAGCGTAGACGTCTACGTGAGACCAGTCTAGTAGGAAGGCGTCGACTATCAGAGCTCTGGGGTCTTCTACCACCGAGTAAAAGACTTCCAGCCTTTTGGAGAGGAAACATGGGCGAAGAGGATCCACATGAGGGGTCCCCCAAAGAGACCAGAGACCCTTGACACACTTCTGAGTGGAGGGTCCACTCTGTGTGAAGGACCTGGTTCCTCTGCTGAGTCTGTCCGCCCTTACGTTCCTTTCTCCCTGAATGAATCTCGTAAGCAGGGAGATGTTCCTCTGGGACGTCCAAAGCAGAAGGTCTCTTGCAAGTTCGTAGAGGAACAAGGAGTGAGTCCCTCCTTGTTTCTGAATGTAGGCAAGTGCTATGGTGTTGTCCACATTTACTTGAACTACTTTGTTCGACACAAGAGGTTCTAGACTCTTCAGAGCCAGGTGTATGGCAAAGAGTTCTTTGCAGTTTATGTGCCAGGGACACCTGCGCTGCTCCCCCAGGTGCCTGACACCTCCTTCGAGCCTAATGTTGCTCCCCAAACCTTTCTCCGACGCGTCGGAGTACAACACTAAGCTTGGGTTCTGAATCTTCAGGGAGATTCCCTTGTTCTCCTTCAAAGGGGCAACCAACCATTCTAAGTGAGGCCTCATCTCCACTGGAATGGGAAAGGCGTCTGAAAGATGTCCGGTCTTCCAAACTCCAAGACCTCTTGAGGAAGAATTGAAGTGGACGTAAATGAAGTCTTCCTAGCGGGAAGAACTGTTCGAGCGAGGAAAGGGTCCCTAGAAGGCTCAACCATTCCCTCGCCAACGTCTGTTCCTTCCCTAAGAAGAGAGAGACTTTCTCCAAGCCTTTTGCGAGGTCTCTCTTGCGAAGGAAATACTCGAAAACCCGAGAATCCATCTGAATCCCCAGATAGACTAAGTTCTGTCTGGGGGTCAGCTGCGACTTCTCAGAGGTTTTGACGAGTAATCCCAACGATCTGATCAGGTTTAGGGCCAACGTAAGGTCCTCCAAACCACTGTCTCTCTGATCTGGCCCTGATGAGCCAGTCGTCCAGATACAGAGAGATATTTACACCTTTGAGGTGAAGAAACCTCGCCACATTCTTCATCAGGCTTGTGAAGACCTGAGGAGCTGTGGACAGGCCGAAACACAAGGCCCTAAACTGAAAGATCCTTCCCCCCGTCATGAAATGGAGGTACTTCTTCGATGAAGGGTGAATCAGGACGTGAAAATAGGCGTCCTGGAGATCCAGAGACACCATCCAATCTCCTTGGCGCATAGCCGCAAGGACTGAGGCGAAGTCTTCATAGAGAACTTCTCCTTCTGAAACAAATTTGTTCAGAGCGCTGACGTTTAGTACTGGCCTCCAGCCCCCGAGGCCTTCGCAACCAGAAAAAGGCGATTGTAAAACCCCAGGGAGTTTTGATCCAGTACTAGTTCTATCGCTCTCTTGTCCCACATCTGATCCACCATCAGTCGAAGAGTATCCCTCAGCACAGGATCCCTGTATCTGGCTGACAGTTCCCGCGGAGTTGAAGTCAGGGGAGGACTGTCCAGGAAAGGGATAAGGTATCCCTTCCTTATCACCGACATTGATGAGGCGTCCGTGTTGATACGTGCCCAGGACTCCACAAATCCCAGGAGCCTGGCACCTACTGGTGTTTGGAGGAGAGAAGCATCACTTCCCTTCTTTAAAGGGACGGAAGGCAGATCTACCTCTCCTCTCAGGGAGCCTTCCTTTTAGAGGGCGCTCTGGAGGGAGGGCCTCCTCGAAAGGGCTGAAGCAGGTCTTGAGTTGCCTTCTCAGTTAGTGATCGGGAAATGTCCTTCACCAACTGAGAAGGAAACAAAAAGTCAGATAAAGGAGAGTACAACAGAGCTGCTCTCTGAGAGTGTGAGACCGCTTTGGTCAAGAAAGCACTGAAGACCGTCCTCTTCTTGATCAGTCCCGCTCCAAATAAAGAGGAGACTTCTAAGGATCCATCTTGTACTGCCTTGTCGATGCACGACAGCTATACAAAGGAATACTTCCGGGTCGAGACCCTCAGCTATGTTCGGACTCATGAGCCTTCCTTGGACATCACCCAAGGGACCAATCTAAGAAATTAAAGACTTCCAAAACGTGGAAGAGTCCCTTGAGGAGATGATCCAATTCCGAAATGCCCCAAGTCACACGGGCAGAGTTCAGTCCGTGTCTTCTAGACGCATCCACTAAGGTAGAAAAGTCTGCTTCGGCAGAGGACGGGAGAGAAAGACCCATATTCTCTCCCGTTTGGTACCAAATGCCCCTTCTGCCAGCGAGTCTCGCTGGGGGCATGCAGAAGACCGTCCTGACTAGTTCCTTCTTAGTATCCATCCAAGTATTTAGTGACTGAAGAGCCCTCTTCATAGAGATAGTAGGTCTCATTTAAGGAAAGGAAAGACGAGGATTTAGGCACCACTTTGCGCTTGAAAACAGAGAGCGCGGAGAGGGAGGAGCGGCGGGAGTTAACGCGTCCCCATATTCCTCAAGAAGAAGGGCTGTTAAGACTTTGTAGCTGGAAAGTCCTTCCCTACCGCGAGCCTCGTCTTCAGAATTCCTCGTCCATCTCGGGTCCAAAGGAGAATCCCAGCAAAAACAGGAAGTCTTCTATCCGAGGGAGGCAAACTCCTTATAGGAGAGGACTAAGAGAGTGTACAGAGTCCCTCTTGACAACAGTAGACGTCTCACGTCTGGCTGGTGCATCAAGTCTGATAGTCGGATGACGCTGTAAGACGCCTCGCGTTTGGCTGGCGCCTCTTGCCTAGCTGGCTCCTCGTATCTGGATGACGCCTCGCGCCTGGAAGACGCCTCGCGCTCGGATGGCGTCCTGGCTGGCGCCTCGCGCCTGGCTGACTCCTCCCGTCTGGAGGACGCCTCGCGCTCGCTGGCGTCCTGGCTGGCGCCTCGCGGCTGGTCTGACTCCTCACTGGTGGACGTCTCGCGCTCGGCTGGCGTCCTGGCTGGCGCCAAGCGCCTGTCTGAAGCTTCGCGTTTGGATGACGCTTCTCGCGTCCTGTTGACGTCCTAGCTGGCATCTCGTGCCTGATAGGCTGCACGTATCTGGAAGACGTTTCGCGCCTAGAAGACGTCTCGCGTACGGCTGGCGTCCTGGCCCGAGCCTCGCGTCTGTCATGAGTTTCTCTTGCACTTGTTTCTGAAATGCAAGTCCTCTTCTACATGCTTGGAAGAGGAAGCTTCATGTCTGGGAGGCGCAGGCGCCTGGCAGGTGAAAGAGGATGAGACTTCTTGATAGGAAGCGCAATGTCCTTCTTGCGCGTCGGATCTCTAGTCAGAACTCCTACAAGGAGGCTAGTTGTTCCTGAAACAGCAGCAAGGTAGGTCCTCTTAGAAGCTTCCCCAGCGTCCTCCTCAATGGGAGGAGAGGGAGACCTCGAAGGAGAACGATCCGATACATCCATATAGGGAGACGTAGGCACAAACTTCTCCTCTTGATCAAGGAGGGGGCTTCATCAGAAAAGCGCTCTGGGCTCGAGTTCCAAAAGAAGGTTCTTTCCAATGCCTTTTCAGGGGCCTGGAAAGATCCGAATCCTTCCACCCTCGTTTAGGTGAAGGAGAGGGAGAAGAAGAGAACACTCTCGCAGACGCTTTTCTAAAGCGGTCCTGAGCAGTCTGATGCGAAACAGAAACTGCTGAAGGGACGTCTGACTCGTTGTGGATTCTCCACGACCTCCTTAAGGCTTTCGACTTTCCTTCTCCTCTGGGCATGGGAGGTGGAAGCTGTCTAGGCCTGGGAGCGTCGCAGAGACGATCAAACGCCCCCTCCACAAACACTGGGAGCACTTCACTTCACTGTACATGTCACTGTCACTATCCTTACCTTTTAGGGCTGCCATTTTTGGTTTTGGACCTCATCTTGTGGATAGTAGCCTTCAGGTCGGCGATTTCAAAGGCCGATTCTGAATGCAAAGCCTGTGAAAAGTCCCGATATAGAGGGAGAATAAAAAACATTAAGATTAGGAGAGATAGACTCAATAAAAGGCTCAATAGGCCTTGAACACACACCCTTTGTGCACGTCTCACTCTATCCCTTTTAACTTCCTCAAGTAAGAAGTTAGAGTCTTCCATTCTTCAGCATTCAACCCCTCACATTCATGACAGGTATTAGATGAAGAAGATTCAAACCCCCTACATTTACGAACATACAGTGTGAGGATCAACCGAAGCCTTCGGTATCCTCACCTTGCAGCCTACATTCACACACATCTCACACTAACAGTTGAATCAGACATACTGAGAAAAATCCAAAAGCAAATCCAAATTCAGTCCACAGTATCGAATGCCAAAAACACGATACAGGTACGTCACCAAAAAGTCCGATGAAACGATGATCAAATACTTTGAAATAAGATTTCAGGTCAGGAGGTAGTAACAACAATGTTAATACCACCGGCGACAGAGAAAATATAATAGAAAACAGGATGGTTCCTAGTCCTGCTGCCCAGGGCAGGCCGGTAGATCACCTGACCTACCTGTAGCGAGTGGCGCGAAATTTGAATTCTGTCGGGGACGACGGAGTCTTAGCTAAGTATATATCTGACAGGTAAGTTGATTGTATGAAACTAACCAGTGTTTAGGCAGAAGATATGTGAGTGCAAAACCAATCAAGTTTAATTTACATATATGAAATACTAGTTACATAATGATTTGCCATGTTTCTGTTGCCTCACCTAACCAGAAAATCCTTATCTAATGGTCTTGTGAGCCTACCTCTCAGTACAACCGGTATTCGCTTTTTTATATTCACAAGCCTTCTTGACATTATCTTACCAGCAAAACCTTTCTTTAATGCATCTTTTGTAGCAGATGTAGATTCCAATAATGACTGCTGATAGTACTACTACACTTACTACACTTACTACACTTGAGACAGCTATGATGATTATCACTTCTGTGAAAAACAAGAACCGATTAAAAATTACTAAGATAACTGAGACACAAATTCAAGTTTGAAAAGTGAATGAAAACATGGAAGCATTATAATAGACTGCTCCAGGAGCAAAAGAGTCCAATTGGCATAGGGTCAATTCATCTTTAGTAAATATATTCTATATACAAAACCGAGAACAATAACATAAAAAATACTTCAAGAACATAGACATGAATTGGCAAATTTAAGAAAACTCACAAGTGACCAGAAAACAGATACAGTACCAGTAGTTCTTGGCCTTGTATAGAATAAATGTTTTCAAATGCTGCTTTAACACATACAAAACAAATAGCAGATCCACACTAAAAACACATCTACATGAAGATTAAATAGTACTCAGTACCCTGTATTGCTTTTCTTACACTGAGGGCTCACTGAATTATTTAAATTACTTTGGAATTTTTCACAGCATTACAAAACAACAAAAATGTTTCTCAAGCATAAACAACGGCAGTTCATGAGAATTTTTTCAAATCTTTGTGTACGGTGAGAGATGTAAAACAGAATTATAAAATCTTGTTTCTAAAATAACAAGCAATTTGAGATACACATACTCATTGTTACAAATAAAATCATACTCATCACAAAAGATTATTGGAACTTACTGGTATTCCAAACAGACTCAGTCATCTCCATTTGTGATTCTGTTATGTTGGGCGAATGAGATCCTGTAATAAAGATCTGCCATCACTAAACTTTTCAAAGATGTCAATAAAATGGGTGGATTAAAATCTAAAAATAACACTGATAATGGGAAGTTCATATAGCCCTGGAAGGGTGCCTTAAGTTTGTGTGCTAAACTGAAGAATTACTATAAAACAAAAATTCTGGAACAGAATTTAGTTTGTACAGATTATTCTCTGGATTTATTTCATTTACTATAACTGTCTGGTGAGACACGATGAGTGTAATTGATGAGTATATGTTTCATTTAGGGATCTTATCATCAAAGATGAGCAACCCAAAATAATAGTTACTATACATATTGCTTTCACACACCAACTAATACTGAAATCAACAAGTTCCTACGCTACTTAAATAACATAAATCAAGAGACTAGATATCTAAGAACTAAGATCCTACTCATCTTACTGAAACATGACCTGGCAAACAAGGTTGCTGTAAAAGGAATAAAAAACAAAACATTTGTTTAACATCAAGGTTTCTTTTTGCTGTGCTTGTCAATCATACTGCGTCTCTGACTTCCTATACTCATTTCAATGAGACCTTAGTCAATAATTTCAATATCTTAACAATATTCTCTCCACATGACTTTTATAACAAGAATTTCCCAGTTTTATACATGCAAAGGTTCTAGAGTTTGATTGATGTTGCAAAAATAAATAACACAAATAAACAAATAAATGGCTGGAGTACTCCCTACATGCTGTTACTCAGATTTCTGAACAACTGGAACTATGGCAAACAAGGGAGGCTGAATAACTTCTCCTCGTAATATCTTCAATGAACTGAAAAGTAATACGTACACGCATTGTCTCCAACTTACAGTTAAAATACTTACAGTATTTAAACTTAAACAAATTCTTTGACAGTTACCCTCCCATTACAGCTGGTTTCTTTGAGGTAATTATAACTTGTTAATAGAAAACGAAAACATCCATGTTAAGCATATTAAATTATAAACAATCTTATTTCTTTATACATAAGAGAATACTGTACTTCATTAGCAATTTTCGTAAAAGATACATGATTATATAACTTACATACACAGCATAATAATTATTCATTCTTGTTACAATGTAGCCTTATACCAACTATAAATGACATTGTTTTCCTTGAGTGTACAATACAGAACGTATAAGCTACTGCAGCAAAAAAATAATTAAAAAACATAATTCAAAATTATCTTCAGTTAATAAGTAGCCTAATTTTCAATTGGGCAAGAAAACTTGGCAGCTTTTTGCACACAAAAATTTGGCAGGAGATAGTTACCACTGCAGAAACCCAAGTCATAACTTGCTTCTATGAGGAAAGTATCATCTTCAACTACGCATGAGTATTTGCCTTCTGCTTGGGGAACGACATTGGCAAAGGGGATTCCATAGCAGTCGCTGGCTACGTACTTTGGCCGGATATTGTCTCGAAGGATTCCGTGACCTGGAAGGTAAAAATGGTAAAAGTATAATTCTGTGCTGAGCCTTCTGAGATAAAATCATTGAGAGGTTTTTTATATCTTGCATCACAAACATGTTTAAGAAAAGAATGAACTCTTGAATATTTTCAATTGATCTTCCACATATAACCATGAATTTCTCCTATCCAGTGTTACTGTGATTAAATGAAAAAATGAACTCATTTAACTAACACTCCGTACCTGTGCATACCCTTTCTGTAGAGCATTCGTACGCTAAATGACTTCCTAGATAACACTTGAATGCTTTATTTTGAATGGGTTGACCATCCATTGAGACAGAGAGGCAATAGCCATCACGATGAGACTGACTTACACAATTTGCTGCTTCCCCTCTCAATTCAAGGCTCAATTCTAAGGACTTTTCTCTGTTACAAAATGTTAAGTTGAAAGATGCCTTGAAACGTTCTGGAGGATCTTCAGCTACGGCTACATATTCCCCAATAAGATCTTTGTTGATGTTGGCAAAGGGTATGCCTTTACATCCTTCTGAGGCCACTTTAATACGAGTATTTTCTTTGAGTGCACCATGGGCTGAAATAAGGATCATGTTAAAGCTCTATTCATAAACAATATACATTTTGATTTAAATTATTTCCAGTAGTCAAGACTGAAGAGACAATGTTAGACAAACTTCAATATTAAATTACACAAAACTAGTAATTATTCATACACTTAATACCTGTACAGACACCTGAGGATGAGCAATTGTAAACAAGCTTGTTATTTAGGTAGAATTTCATTTTTTTTCCTCTCGAGAACACCCCTTCTGGTCTGGGAGCTAGGCAATAATCAACATGCATGTCAACGTCTACACAATGAGCCAATTTCTCCTTGAACTGGAGTCTTAGTTCAAAGGCATCCACACCTGAAAATAAAAGAGATTTTTGTGAACCTGGACAGATTCTTTGAGGAAAGCAAACCCACAAAGGGGACAAAGATAATACACAATAAAGGGCCCAATTTTCATAAAAGTCTGAAAGTGGGAAAAATAACCCAGTTTTAAAAATAATCTAAATGAAGTTTAAAAACTAAGGCCAAATAGGGCCATGTATTTACTACATATCTGGATCAGGTGTTAGGAGAGGGTGGAAACTAAGATGAAGAAAGAGAATATGAAAGGAGGTACGGTAAAAGGAACGAAAGTGGTTGCAGCTAGGGGCCGAAGGCACACTGCAAAGAACCTTAAGTAATGCCTACAGTGCACCACATGAGGTCCACTGACGGCACTACCCCCCTATGGGGGCATTCCTGATAAGATCTGTCATTCTAAAAAAATTCTTATTTGCTATTTCATCCAACACGTGTCTCTCTCATCTGTTACAAGGAGCTGAAAATGTGTAGTACCTAAATCATTATCAATTGTGATACTAATTTTGCAAGGTACAGATATAACTGCTACTTAACATCTCTAAATGCCTCCATGCAGTGTTTCTCATACACTACAAACTTTACATTCTTAAATCTAAAACTACTATTACACTACTAGACATTCCAGAAACATTCAGCAACTGGAGTTGAACTTTCAAAGCAAACAGAGTACTAATAGAAACTTGGTGAAGATGGGCTTCGATATGCAAAAGGTATGTAAGGGCGAACATTCGCGGTCTGAGTAATACAAGGATTTCATTCAGCAAATGAGGCTGCACATAAGGCGGTGTGCAGATTGAAGCGTAGTGTCCATCACACACGGACGAAGCATAAAGGGACTGAGCCCCCGCTGTGAATGTGTTTCTTCACAGACGAAAATACATGAATAATATTACATAGAGGGAACGGATTCCTGACATATATACATCAAAAGAAAGGGTGTAAAATGCTCTACATTTTAGTTCCAGGAATAAAAGAGAAGCCATATGGATATAGAGATTTTTACAATGGAAGGGCGAACATTTGCCCGAATGTCGTCCTTACAGGAATAGTTCTTTTTAACCAATTGGCTGAGGCATCTTAAGCAAAGTAAAGATATTGTTTGAGTAAACAACATAAGACTGAATTTTTGGCAAACTAAGTCAGTCAGGATATCCCTAGATACATTTTCAGGTGTAGGGGCAAACAAGTCAGATGGGAGCCAACAGCTGGGCTGTGGGAGGCAAACAACCACCAAACTACTCATGCATATTTGCAGGTTCAGTATGATAAATGTGGTTTAAAGAGATCTCTTTCTTCGAAAAGAAATTGGCATTACAAACCACACCTATTTATTTACTATCTTTTCCCACAGCTTGTCTCTCTGCAGACTGATTTACCTTAGAAACCCTCTTGGGTTTTCAGCTGAAGACTTAAGGAAAGAATGAAACAAAGAAAGAAATAATTACTAATTAGTACCTTCCTTTTTGGTGGCTGGTTGGTCATTCTGAAGGGGTATTTTTCCTGCCTGGAGCCCAGGGCCAGCTGCAGGTGAAAACATATTAAATAAAATTATTGAAGTTAATTAGAGTTTATGAATATACAACAACATTACATTGTGCTCATCTGGTAGAATAAATATGAAGCATATCATAAAGACAGTGGTTATTGATGAATTGAAAACATAGGCAACTGAATAGCTACACAGCCCAATCAGCAAATATCAATACCAATACTTGTTCCTGAATCAATTTTAGCTAGATATTAATATAATGTCATAATCTAATTAACTGACAGATAAAGGAAACTTTACACTTTACCTGCCAAACATAGAGCGACAATTGTAGCTTTCATCACTTGCGAATAATCCACCATATCCACCAAAAACTTTGAGATTTAAATATTCTGAAAAGAAAAGAAAACTTATAAACTGAGTTCAGTGGTCCATACCAATATGATATTGTTATGATACAATAAAGTTTATGCATACTTACCTGGCAGGTATATATATTAGCTGTATTTTCTGAAGTCCGACAGAATTTAAAAAAAAAACTTCCGGACACACGCAGTGGTCGGCCAGGTGGTTAGTACCCATTCCCACCGCCGCTGGGAGGCGGGTATCAGGAACCATTCCCATTTTTCTATTCATAATTTTTATTTCCACTGTCCCCTGAGGGGGAGGTGGGTGTACTTGAATATATATATAATCTGCCAGTTAAGTATGAACAAACTTTATTGTATCATAACAATATCATTTTGCTCATGAACTTACCTGTCAGATATATATATAGTTGAACCCCACCGTTGGAGTGGGAAGGGACAGAATAGAAGGATTTTGGGACACAAATGCATGCAGATGATTTACATCTTGGTTCCACCTGTTAGCATAGCCGACTTCGTGATTACTGTCCACCCAATAGTTCTGGCTTCTGCTTTACTAGAGTTGCCAGCGAGGTAGAGACCTATAAAGCTGGTGCACTCCAGATGATCTGTCAACGGGGGCGTGACCACAATGTGACTAGACCATATTGACCATACCATGAGGGCTAAGAAGTAATATAATTATATATATCACCACCTGACCAACCTAGCCAAAGTTAATGTGTTAACTAAGGCTTCAGAGTTAAGAAGTCGCCGTTGTCAGCGACTCCACAACTAAATTAAGAGCTCTTCCTAACCATTTTCTACAGGATAGGATGAGTAGTACTTCTTGCCCCCAAGATTGTGTCTGCAGACACGTATGGCCCTAGCGAGCAGCAGATCTCATATTGCCATCTTCACATCTCGCAGGGAGTGTGAAGTGAACCCAAGTTAGTTGCTTCGCTAAAACATGGTACCCAGGATGTTGCTGAGTGCCATGCTCTGTGAAATGCTTCCGAGGCCGCGCCCGCTCACCTCGTGAGCATTCAGATAAAAACAAGCTTTCAAATCTTTGTGCAAACACCAATGAAGGAGCATTTTTTTTTTGTTTTTTTTTTTTTTTTTTTTTTTTTTTTTTTTTTTTTTTTTTTTTGTTTTTTTTTTTTTTTTTTTTTTTTTTTTTTTTTTTTTTGAAAGAACTCCTTAACCCTAAAACCAGGGTGTACTTCGATATGGGCAAGTCTGGTCTTTTTCGGAACACTGCAGATTGCCCGACTGACTTCGACTTTCTTGATTTTAAGTAGATAAAACAACTTGAGAGACCTGACAGGGCACAGGACTCTCTCGGCTCCTGCCCACTAACTTGTGCCATCCTTGCTTCCAAGATCCTGGCCCAAGGACAAAAAGGGTTTCCATTCTTAGGCCATAACGAAAGGCTTAGAGAGCACACCTCCTTGTGTTCTCTAAAGCCAAAACTTGTGACGATGGCTTAAATCTCACTAACCCTCTTTGTCGTATCTAGGGTGGTTAGAAGAAGGCCTTCCTGATCACATACAAGAAGTTAACAGGCAGGAGAGGTTCGAATGCTTTGACATCAAGAACTTCAGACTACGTCTAAGTTCCATATTGAAAGCTTCGATCCGGAAAATGCACAGTCTGTACTAAAGTCAGTGAACGACCAGTTGACCAGTCAGACGAATCAAGGACAGCAAGGCTGTACCCTGAAGACCAAAAGGCACTATTCTTAGCTGAAGGATGAGTGTCTGGACTGCCTGGGCGATTCAATCTAAGCAAACCTTGGGGGGTGTATCAACGCAACCCAACGTCGTCCGCAATCGACTTCGTCAATAAGAAAACTCAGGGCTACTATATGTCGCCTGATCTCGCACGAGTGTCTGACTCCGAGAAAAACAGGCGAGGCAAAAAGTAGATGGTGAGCTAGAATCGAGATTCCACAGACCTCAATGATCGTGAAGGTGTTCTTTGTTGTTTGACAGATGCAAATCTGTCAAACAAACATTCTCTGTTGTCTGTTCGCACTGGCAGAATTTTCAAAACACTCGGCAACCGCTAGACCACTGGTAGTTCAGGTGATCTCCCCCACGTTTCCCGTGGCGCTGGTACTTGGAACTATTCCCGTTTTCCTCAGATTTTCTCTAACCCTGTCTCCTGAGGGGAGGAGGGTGGGAATTTAATTATATATACCTGCCAGGTAAGTATGCATAAAACTTTATTGTATCATAACAATATCATTTTCATGCATGACACTTACCTGGCAGGTATATATATAGCTGATTGACACATTTGGAGGTGGTCACAGACAGCAATATCGTCATAATTCAAAAATTAACTAATTTTTAAAATTATTTATTAAGTTCCTTACCTGCTAAGGTAGCTGACTTCGTAGGTCCTGCCTCTTAGCCTGCTAAAACCTTAGTAGGCTCTCAACTAGGATGTGACCTGTTTGTTGAGAAAGCTAATAACAAGGGTCTGGACAACTGGACGGGACCAATTTGTTGACAGGAAACCCTAGCCCTCTCTTACCAGGGGCATCATGCTAGGATAAGTTAGACCACCTGAACCACACACAAAGCTAACGTAACACATTACACTTCACATACTGAAGAGGAAATAACCCTCTCAGACAACCATAAAAAGAACACCACTTAATTAAAATACCTAGCATGTTAGTAATCTATCGTTGCTGCCGTCGATCGAGACGATTCGTACGGACTTTTGCAATCCTGTAACGAACCTCTAGATGATCGTTACATTCTACGCCTGTTGTTATAATAGGCTCTTTCTCGTAAACTCGAGCAGGGACCGAGAGAAGATACTTCTTAAGATATGAGAGCGCTGTGGAATATCAGAGTTGATGTGGACCACTGGTTCCAAAAACTCGTTTCGAGGACTGGAGGGACGACCGAATTGCATTTACTTCTTTCAGATTAAGATCCAGGACATCTGAAACACTATCCAGATGTCCGGCACCTTCTTTCTATCATGACGCACTGAGAGATGTTCAGAATAATTCCTAAATCTTGAATAATTGCAGTCTATTCGGGGAAAACAAACTTCTTCAGGAAGGAAATGGTCCCCAGCAAGCTCATCCATTCCCTCCCCGAGTATGCTTACTTCCCTATAAGGCTGCGCTTTGCCTAAGCAGGAGAGCATATAAAAGTGCAATGTTGCGGTAGAACTCGTAGTTCTATACCGTGCGGTAACGAGCACCGAAAGGGATTAAGAGATAACTCTGTTGAACATAGTAAGGCAAAACTAATGCAACGTTTATTCATTCACGTAAGAAATCCCCTCAATCTTAGGCTAAAGTCCGTGATTGTAGGACAGAGATACAGTTAGTCAGTCAATCCCGCAGGAGAGACGTAAACCGCCAGCACAGAGATACGGTTAGTCAGTCAATCCCGCAGGAGAGGAGAGACGTAACCTAGAGCGCATGACAGCGCACGATCTGTTACTGGCTCGGTTGGAACTTGGACGACAGTCAGACACAGCAGCAGCTAGCAGCTTACGAACGTCGTCTCTTAACTTTATGTCTGGGTTGCCAGCTACCCTATTCTACGAAGAAACAGGTCCGTTATTTTTTTGAACAAAAAGAGACCTCTCAAGCTGGTATATTTAAGCGAAACAGAAAACGCTAAATATATAGATGCGTTTGTGTCGTCAGAACACTACCATACAACGGTAAAAGATAAATCGGAAACTCCTGGAAGGCTGCAGGGAGTGACGATTAAATGTCCTTAAAATAGTAGACAATAGACCTCTCGGTTGCCATCCGAAGAGGTAACTACAGCAAGCGTGTATGACTTGAACCAACCCAGTAGTAAAATAAACGCAAGGCAAAAAAATTTATATATCACAATAAAGTTTGTTCATACTTACCTGGCAGACATATATATAGCTGAATTCGGAAATACAGCTACATACATATCTGACAGGCAAGTTTCATGAACAAACTTAGAGAATCGAAGCAGACAGCTCAAGCTTTCTTAAGATACTGGACATAAGCGTTCATTGACGTAGTCTACCAGTCTATTTCTTGTACGAGTCTGCGAATGAGGAGGAGAGCTCTTCCGAACTTGTCCTTATTCGCTTACGCAATATCAAGTAATGAGATGTTTGTCAATGAGAACTCTAACCCATTAACGGTACAGAGAGATATTTGTCAATGAGGGGAGACCCACTTACTTGACAAAACGATAGTATATTGTCAATGGGGGAAAGTCACTGAATTGACAAAAACGTAATCCAGTAAGTCGAGCCTTTTATTTTTTTCGATTCCCGTCTCAAACAAGGAAGGGACAAGAATCCTGTTAAGAGACTGGGCTTACGGTAGGTTAGAACGACGATGCTCAATCGGCATGGAAGTCTCGACTAGAAACTAACAAAAATCTATCATCTGAAAAACCCTTTCAGATGGTCTAAAAAGCTTTAAATTTATTGCAGTATGGCAAAGGAAGTCCTGTCTTGCGCTTTCCTGAAGAGCGTCCTTTTGATGAGTGCCTTTGCAAGAATCCTACTGAACGTTGCCGAAAATCCTGACGTTCAGGAGTCGAGCCTTTACATAACCCGTAACTGTCTTATCTCAAAGTCTGACTGAGGTAGAGAAAACGAATCTTCCTTGAGCTTTCCTAACTCCATCCACCTTTGCGAAAAGCAATATAATATTGACAGAGACCTCTTGAATTCACGAAACCCGAGGTCTTGCTGGGTTTCGAAGACGAGTTCTGTTCACTTTCTTGAGGCTCAAATCTTAAACAAGAGCTTGAAGAGTTCAACAGAAACGTTCTGGTGCGCGCTCGGCGTCCACTGGCGAGGACGCTCGGCGTCCTGGTGCGCGCTCGGCGTCCAATGACGAGGACGCTCGGCGGTCCACTGGCGAGGACGCTCGGCGTCCTGGTGCGCGCTCGGCGGCACTGGCGAGGACGCTCGGCGTCCACTGGTGAGTGCGTCCATCCGAGCGTCCTGTTCAAGCGATCGTCCAAATAAGCGTGCAGAAAAGCGTCACGTTCCTGACAGGCGTCAAAACAAGCGAGAGAAACTGCCTTCTTTTTCCTATTTCTTGGTGGAAAGAAGTACACGTGATCAGGCAACTTTCGCCTTCTTACTTCTCACTGAAACGCATAACGAGGGAGAAGGGACTGAAGCGTCCTCTTCTATAAAGCTTCTTAGAGGGCGCGAGTCCTTCCGAGAGCTCCAACCCTTGTGCGGGGAGGACGCCTCGGAGGACGAGAAGAAGCAATCCTTCAGGATTCGTGCATGTGCACGCACTTTGGCAGTCTGGGGATTTTCATCAGAAACTGCCGAAGGCACGCCAGATCGGTGGGGTTCCCTGTAAACCCTCCTTCGGCTTTCGACATGCCCTCTCCTTGGTTCTGGGAGTTCGACAGAGGTCTAGACCTAGAGGCGTTATAAGGCCGATCTGACGCACCCTCCACTACACAAAGGGGCACTGTCACTGCGCTTAGCCACTTCACTATTGCTCTCTAAAGCAAAACACTTTCGATTCTAAGTTACGAATCGAAATAGTAAAAGAGAAAGGGCAATAACCTCTACAGACACTGTTTTAGGGCCCGAAGGCAACATTACAGGGTTAGGCGTAACCAACAAAAACAGAAGTAGAACTCTTTTTTTTACAACAATGAAGGAGAGCGATCCACCTCTCTGCAGACATGTAGTCATAACCCGTTAGGCCATACTACAGGCGTTAGGCAAAAAAATAAAGTCTACCGGAAGGTTGAGCAGTCTCAACTACCCATAGACTTTCGTTAATTGATTAATTGCCGTAACATACTCAAACCAAACCTTTTTCCTTACCGGAAATTAGACACGTTTAACTGCATTTACATTGCGGTACATCACGAATCATACTTTTTCCTTACGGAAATAGACATGTTTTACTGATTTAATTGCGCCCCCGAAGTGCGGAACTACCGAAGCTTTCGGTAGCCACACCCTATCTTTGCAGACAACAACCTCTGAAACTAGCCATAAACTAGATTCAGATATCTTATGCAAAAATGAATCAAATTCAAATCAATTTAAGATAGCGTATGCCTAGCCACAAAATCCAAGTAAATAAATTAAAAGACAATTAGGATACTTAGCGGCAATTGAAGTTTCCAAAATCCTAAGCCGGAGTACTGAAAACAGGTGTTTTCAGTACCGGTTTGACAGAAAATTTATGATTAGAAAACATGGGAATTGGTTCCTGATACCCGCCTCCAGCGGCGGGGGGGGGGAAAATCGGGTACCTAACCACCTGGCCGACCACTGCGTGTGTCGGAGTTTTTTTTTAAAATTCTGTCGGACTTCAGAAAAAATACAGCTATATATATACCTGCCAGGTAAGTGTCATGCATGAAACCTTATAATTACTTGTAACATCTTCCTACATCTTACCCTCAGGTCAGTCAAGGGTGTGTACTTAGCTTAACTGGTAGAGTCTAAGCCAACTAACCAACCTTCTTTTCACTCTAAGAAAAGTGGAGTTCCCACCACAAATGTTATAAGTACACTTCAGTGGTATGACAAAAAGCGAATAACCCGATTTAATACAGTTTACTAATAATCACAATCGTTGACAAGCTTTCTTCTCGTAATTTTTGAAGCTAATTGTCTCCACAAGTTCACACAGAATAATGAGAAGATTCGAATGCAGTGCAAAAGTTAAAACCATCACCATACTGCTGTAGGAGTATTTTCCCTTTTGACTGGGTAAAGATAGCAACCCAATTGTATATAGTAGTATATTAGCCCAGGAACTTTAGGGTTTTCGGGTAAAATAATTAGATAAAAGCGGAAACTTGGCACACATGTAGAGATTTGTGACTTGAACAACATATCAAAAGTCCCGTGGCCTCCCGCACTTGCATTAGCCGCCATATTGGAAAATGGTCGCCATATTGGAATTCTCTTAAAGTTCAAATATCTCATAAAATAATAGTTTTATAAAAAAAATTACCACTCAATAAAAGTTGTTCAGAACTTAGTGTTTCATAACACTGACTCAGTCATTTTACAAAAATATGTAAATTTATAAGGAAAAAAGCAAAAATATTAAAATTGAAGTAATAACTATATTTTTCAAAAACAATTTCCACAGAAATGGTGGCGTATATGAAAAAATGCATCAAAAGAAAAGTTGGAGGATGCTGAAGAAGACAATGAGTTGTTAGAAATTTGATTTTGAAGCACGTGTGTTCGCTCTGAGTGTGGCATGTTCAGATCTAATTCAAACCTTAATTACTTTCTCTGTATGACACTTACTGCATAGATATTTGAAGCAAACATGCTGCCATTTCTCTTGTGCTTATGTGTATATGTTTATATGAATGAACAAATAATAATTTGACATTACAATTGAAAAAGGTTTTTTCTTTGAAGTTTGTTTTATGTTTATATATATATATATATATATATATATATATATATATATATATATATATATATATATATAATAAGGTTGCGTAAGTCAAACGCTCGAATCGGCTAGCATAGTGGAGGGGGTTCCATATCGATTCTAATTACAAATACAACGAGATCGGCGTTGATTTGAAATGGTCAGAATCGATATAAACCTTTAGCCTCTCTGATAGCCGTTCGGTAGCGTCACTGTCCAATCCTGATTTCGTTCCCCGTCCAACTGGACGATGGTTCGATCCATGGGGGTACGAAATTATTATCAACTAAAAATTCCCCTCCGTACATATATTGAAAATATATCAATTCCGAGGTAGAGCGAATTAGATATTAAAGGACATTTGTAGCTCGAATGATTTATATGAATCACGGTTGACGTGATAAATATTCACACACACACACATATATATATATATATATATATATATATATATATATATATATATATTAACCACAGACCATAGGAGCTTTTGGTGAAGAGCTATGGTTTGTCCCAAAAAGCCCTCGTATATATACCGAAATCCGGGTATACAAGCATATAGGCCACTGATGGCCATTGCATATCCAATTGCACCCGACTATGGACTGGAATTACTCTGACAAATTTTGTTCTATTTTAGTCTTGAGCGTGCAAAGAGCAGTGGGAGTTCGCGGTGATAACACAGTCTGTCCTCAGAAAGAATACATTTTCAGTATCGGTGGATTTTACACACACACACACACACACACACACACACACACACACACA
>NC_061105.1:15326132-15343632 GCF_015104395.2 Macrobrachium nipponense | reverse complement strand
TAAGCGTTGGTTGAATGAACACTGCGTCGACGATATCTGATATCCAAGCCCCTTTTGAGATGTTCATTACCTGCTTCTCTTTTATTAAGGCCGATTCCATCATTTGACTCTTGTACCGGCAGTTGCTGCTATAAATTACACGTGACATATTCCAGTTTATTCTATGGTTATGTTCATTTATATGGTTGAAAATAGCCGAGTTCTGTTGTCCATACCTAACTGACCGTTTGTGTTGTATTAATCTCTGGGGAAGTGATTTACCTGTAAATCCGATGTAAGATTGGTCACAGTCCTGGCATGGGATCTCATATACCCCAGAGTCTTTGGGAGATGTCTTTTGTTGGACGTTAATCAGGGATTTGGCTAAGGTATTTGGGTAGGTAAATGCAAAAAGGGTTGGATTTCCAAGGGTGTGAGTTACTCTCTTAATCGTCTCCAGGTGGGGAATTTTTATTTTATTGTTGGGTGTGTCTCTGGTCTTGTCTTTAGGGGGTCGGTAGAAAATTACGTTTGCTTTTTGAATGCTTTCTCAATTATATTGGTCAGGATACTTTAAAGATGAAAGTTGCTTGCGAATTAGTTCAAATTCTTTTTCCAGGAAATCTGGGGAACAAATTCGTAAGGCTCTTAAGAATAGGTTGCTAGCTACACCTATCTTGATAGTAATGTCATGATAGCTAAAGTAGTGAATATATGAAAGTGAGAACGTTGGTTTTCTGTATATGGTAAATTTGTATTCTGTCGTGTCTCTGATTATTAAAACATCAAGAAAAGGAATTTTGTTGTCTGTTTCCCATTCAACTTTAAATTTGATGCTGGGCACTAATGTGTTTAATTTTGAGAGGAATTCATTAAAATTACCCCACTTATTATCCCAAAATGTTAGTATGTCATCCACGTATCTCATCCACAGCATGTTTTTGGGTTTTATTGCATTTATTACTGTAGTTTCAAAGTATTCCATGTACAGATTGGCTAAAATAGGACTTAAAGGACTACCCATACTACACCCGAATTTTTGCTTGTAGAATGATTCCCCGAATGAAAATACGTTATTAGATGCACATAATTCAACTAACTTATTATTTTGTCAAGCGCCAAAGGGAAATGATCTGAATAGGGGGATAATTTTTCCCTTAAAAACTGAAGAACGTCCTGTACTGGTACTTTTGTGAATAGGGAGTCTACGTCAAGGCTTAAAAGTTTTATGTTGTGAAGTGGTATATGTGCTTCTCTGAATTTGTGACAAAAGTCTTCCGAATGTTTGATGTGACTGGGAGAAAAAGTGCCTAAAAAAGGAGAAAGGAGGCCAGCTAACCATTTAGAAATTTTTGTAATTGAAAGCTCCGGCGCATGAAACGATGGGTCTGAATGGAAGATTGTCTTTGTGAATTTTGGGAAGGCCATAAAAGTAGGGTGGTAATTTAGGATTAATTACTTTAAATTTCTCTAATATAGTTCAAACTACCCTTTTTGTCTTGGCCAATTAATCTTACTTTCCGAAAAAATTCTGTGGGAACGTTCTGGAGGGGATTTTTCGTCAGTTTTTCGTAAGTATTTGTGTCGCTAAGGAGCTGGTTGATTTTATCGAGGTAGAAGTCTTTGTCCATTATTACAATTTTGCCGTCTTTGTCGGATCTACTTATTATAACATCTAACTTTTTTAGCGAGTGGATGGCTATCATGAATCTGCGGGGAACAGGATATTTCTTATGAAGGTCAGTGAAGGCATTTAGCAACACTCCTTTTAAACATATCTCTTCACGGCTGTAGTTTTTGTCAGATATGAATTTATCAAAAGCCACTATGAAGTCTAGGTTGTTTTTGCGGTCTGGCATAAGGGCAAAGGATAAGCCTAAATTTAAAAACTAAATGTTGATTTACAGTAAGGGGAGTGTTGGATAAGTTTAAAACTTTGTCTTGTTGTTCAAGATTATTCCATGCGCTATTATCTATTAGGTTATTTAACTTGCGCCGGAGCTTTCAATTACAAAATTTCTAAATGGTTAGCTGGCCTCCTTTCTCCTTTTTTAGGCACTTTTTCTCCCAGTCACATCAAACATTCGGAAGACTTTTGTCACAAATTCAGAGAAGCACATATACCACTTCACAACATAAAACTTTTAAGCCTTGACGTAGACTCCCTATTCACAAAAGTACCAGTACAGGACGTTCTTCAGTTTTTAAGGGAAAAATTATCCCCCTATTCAGATCATTTCCCTTTGGCGCTTGACAAAATAATAAGTTAGTTGAATTATGTGCATCTAATAACGTATTTTCATTCGGGGAATCATTCTACAAGCAAAAATTCGGGTGTAGTATGGGTAGTCCTTTAAGTCCTATTTTAGCCAATCTGTACATGGAATACTTTGAAACTACAGTAATAAATGCAATAAAACCCAAAAACATGCTGTGGATGAGATACGTGGATGACATACTAACATTTTGGGATAATAAGTGGGGTAATTTTAATGAATTCCTCTCAAAATTAAACGCATTAGTGCCCAGCATCAAATTTAAAGTTGAATGGGAAACAGACAACAAAATTCCTTTTCTTGATGTTTTAATAATCAGAGACACGAACAGAATACAAAATTTACCATATACAGAAAACCAACGTTTATCACTTTCATATATTCACTACTTTAGCTATCATGACATTACTATCAAGATAGGTGTAGCTAGCAACCTATTCTTAAGAGCCTTACGAATTTGTTCCCCAGATTTTCCTGGAAAAAGAATTTGAACTAATTCGCAAGCAACTTTCATCTTTAAAGTATCCTGACCATATAATTGAGAAAGCAATTCAAAAAGCAAACGTAATTTTCTACCGACCCCCTAAAGACAAGACCAGAGACACACCCAACAATAAAATAAAAATTCCCCACCTGGAGACGATTAAGAGAGATAACTCACACCCTTGGGAAATCCAACCCTTTT
Organism: Macrobrachium nipponense; assembly: GCF_015104395.2. Classification (NCBI taxonomy): domain Eukaryota; kingdom Metazoa; phylum Arthropoda; class Malacostraca; order Decapoda; family Palaemonidae; genus Macrobrachium; species Macrobrachium nipponense. Next base: position 15,340,692 of record NC_061105.1, on the reverse strand, counting down.
GCATTTACCTACCCAAATACCTTAGCCAAATCCCTGATTAACGTCCAACAAAAGACATCTCCCAAAGACTCTGGGGTATATGAGATCCCATGCCAGGACTGTGACCAATCTTACATCGGATTTACAGGTAAATCACTTTCCCAGAGATTAATACAACACAAACGGTCAGTTAGGTATGGACAACAGAACTCGGCTATTTTCAACCATATAAATAAACCATAAACCAACCATAGAATAAACTGGAATATGTCACGTGTAATTTATAGCAGCAACTGCCGGTACAAGAGTCAAATGATGGAATCGGCCTTAATAAAAGAGAAGCAGGTAATGAACATCTCAAAAGGGGCTTGGATATCAGAATAATCGTCGACGCAGTGTTCATTCAACCAACGCTAAGAAGATTAAAGGAAGATTATCAGCAGGGGGTGACCTAAATTGGCTACTTGTGGACGAATCTCTTGGTATAAATACCACCTTTTCTGTAAACTTTTCTCATTCATATACCTGAAGAGAGAGACAGCAGTCTCTGAAATATAGTACTTTTCTCTCTACATTTTGGTGTTTTTATGGCTCCTTTTATTAGACATACATATATATATATATATATATATATATATATATATATATATATATTATATATATGTATATATATATATATTAAGCGTATAAGTGCGTACTTACGTGTTTTTACTATAGCGATGCTCTGATTAACTTAAAATACTTAATAAAACAAAACGCTACAACACGTGTCTTAATCATGTAAACCAAATACTCCTTGGCCTTTTACTGAGCAAAAAGCTCCAAGCGTATATGACATTTGACGTGAGGAGGAGGAGGAGGAGGAGGAGGAGGAGGAGGAGGAGGAGGAGGAGGGGAGAGGGGTGGGTTTAGATGAGTTTTAAGCCTTGGTTACGGATTGTCCGTGCTCGTGGAGGAGTTAGGTGGAGGTGAGGGCGGGGCGGGGGGGGGGGGGGGGGTTCGAAGGGGGACCGAGTAGGGAAGGATTATACTAAGCTTATGTGGGGCTGCCTTAGTCATACTGGAAAATGCGGAAACTCCCTTGCGTTTCATTCAATGCTTTTCATAGAAAAAGCAAAATTAATTTCAAAAATGGATTGGACGCCTACATCGTTCTTTCCCAGTGAGATCTCTTCTTTATGCACTTAAATACTTCTCCCTAATGAACATTATAATCTTCCTTAAAAGCTTGAATTTCTTCGAGTCAATGGCCGGTGTTACCTTGGCTTGTTATCCACGGGTGCTATATATAAAAAAAAAAAAAAAAAAAAAAAAAAAAACCTGCACACGCTAAGTTGGCGGTGATGCCCCGCCCCTTCCTAAGCGAAGGTGGTAATTGGATTACAGCAACTGTTCGTGTGGCTATTCATTTGAGTGTGTTGATGGCAATTGCAATTACTAATTCAGGTTGTTTTTATTGTAGAAGTTAATTATACTCTTTAAAGAAAATGAAAATGTATGTTAAATGATGAAAAACGTTTGAGAACTTTGAGAAAACTATCACTAAAGTATAACTCAAATAGTCCAAGTCGAGGATTTTACACGATTTCGAATGCACTCTGACTCATTTATCTTTAATATCCCGTAAATATATAAGAAATTGGTCAGAATCATGTATATTGTAAAGGTCATTTAAATACGGAGATGCTATATAGTATGAATATAGTAGTCCACGTGTCCAAATAACATACTTAATGGTTAGAAAACATGCGCCTTATCTAGGGAGGCAGAATGGTCACTAAAATAGCCAGTTACTGTAATTGGCGGGAATTTCAAACGCAGTTGTTAACCGAGCTAACATTGAAAAAAGAGAAACAGCTCTCTGCTCAGTAACCATTCAGCGATATATTATACATACACTGAAGTATAAAGGAGTAACTATAATAATGGAGGATTGCTTAAAAAACACAAAACGTATGGGACGGATAACGAGCCAGACAAGAATCGTCGTATTTTAGGTCTGCAATTATCTTCGTGGGCAATATGACAAGGAAGGCGAAGATGATATCGTGAAGAAGACTGCTGCTGCAACAGGAATATCTGTTCGTTCCATTCAGCGGATAAAGCAGCAAGCACAACACAAGCGTGAAGAGATGCACTCTCCACCCCCTAGGTCAAGAAAGTCACCAGTAATGGGAGCCTTTGATGATTTTGATAAGGACTGTGTACGTCGGGAGATAATGGCTTTCTATGAAAGAGGTGAAATTCCAACAATAGAAAAACTGCTGGATAAGGTAGAGAAGCCACCTCTGAATTTCCCTGGTGCTTATATGTCCCTTCTCAAACTTGTTAATGAACTCTGCCTTCGTTATAAGAAAGTTGAAAGCGGTAGGAAGCTCTTGATGGAAAGGAACGATATTGTTCTTGCCAGAAATAAATATCTAAGGCTTATTGATGAAAACCGGAAATCCGATTCTCCAAGACCGGAAATACATCTGGATGAGAGATGGGTAAATCAAAATGAGTGTGTGGACAAATGTTGGAATTGTTGGTTCACGAGTGAAAACGGGTAAAGGAGCTAGATTTATCATAGTGCATGCTGGTGCAGAATATGGATTCGTACCAGGAGGATTGCTATTTTTCCGATCGAAAATGGTAATAAGGGTGATTACCATGATAGTATGAATCATACATGCTTCCTATCATGGTTTCAAACACAGCTACTGGTAAACATTCCCGCTAGGTCGCTCATTGTCTTAGATAATACTTCATATCATTCAAAAATATTGAACAAAGCACCTGTCAGCAGTTCAAGGAAATCGGATATTGTCTCCTGGTTAACTAACCACAATATAGCTCATGACCCTTCCTATACCAAAACCGAACTTCTAGATGTGGTAAAGCAGCACAAGTACCTCCAGGAGTATGAAATTGACAAAATCGCTAGAGTGCTGGCCATGAGGTACTCAGACTTCCTCCTCATCACTGCGAGTTCAAGATAGAATTGATTTGGGCACAAGTAAAAAATGAGGTTAAGAAATGCAATTCAAATCCCGATCAGACTTTGACAAATGTTGAACGTATCACTAAACGTGCAATAGACAGAGTAACAGCAGAGGACTGGAAGTCATGTATGCGTCATGCAAGAGAAGTGGAGGATATTTATAGGAAAAGGGATATAGCACGTGACCATCTAACTGAGAAATTGATTATAAACATCATCAGTGACAGTGAGGAGTCGGAAAGCGATAATGAATGATTTTGTTATTTCAAGTTATTGTTTGATGTAGCCTCTCCAATGATTGATTAATGTATTTTCTTTTGTTGATCAATTAAATGTTTAATGTATCAAGATGTGTTTATTTTACCTAAGCATGTTACATTATATTTTGAAGCAAATTTCCATTCTTAAAAGGTTTTGTTATTGACCAGGTTATAACGCAGTGAAAAAACTTTCAAAGGTATCATAGGCCAAAATATAGTGGGTGGAGGATGAGGGTCAAGCGCTCTCTCTCTCTCTCTCTCGATTTCTACGAGTTTCTGTAGAAATAGCAAATTATTCCGGCGCTCGAATTTTGCCGTAGATTTCATAAATTAATTTTCAGAAGTAGCAAATTATAGAAATGGCAACACTGACTTAATCAGTCGAGTTGTCTACGGTGAGCGAGCTGTCAAAATCAGGTGATCGCTGAGCGGCTGTTTCTCTCAATACACCTCCTCCCGACTTCCAACAGGCATATTTCGTGGTGTTTTATGTTTCATATAATTATACGGCATATTCAAAGGTATGCAATCGACAGCATATAAGTTATCATGAAACTTGGATTGTATTGTTTGATTTATTGAATCCATATATAACATAATGCTCCGAAATAAAGCATTGCTTAAGGTGCGTTCACACGGTCGAACAATGCCCGACGGACAAACATTGTTGCCATATCAAAGGCGATGCAGGATGACGTCAAAAGCGTTGAAACGAGGGAAGTAGATCTGGCAACAAACTGTGGTACCAGTTGAAGTTGTATATCACTGTTCTTACTCTGCTCACAAGGCAAACTCTGGTAAGCAATTGTTAATTGGTAACAATGTTTGTCGGTCGGACGTTGTTCGACCGTGTGAACGCACCCTTACATTCGACAAAGGTTTTTATCTTTGGCTTCGATTTCCTGTAATTTATAAAACTTCAGGTTTCCCTACTCCGAATAGCATTTTAATGATATGAAAATATTTCTGACTCTAGTTCTCCAATGATTAACACTTAATAAGGTAATAGAAAGAGAGGATTCTCTCATATCATACTATTTTCTGTGAATATACAAGAAAGGACTCGAACTAACGAAGTGGGCGGACCATCACTGCCAAACTTAGCGTGTGGCAGGTATAGTACTGAACATGGCGGAAGCTCCTAGGGACACCGTGTTTAGTACTATAGCTTTCGGGGATCGAAGAATTATATACGCTCATTTCTATATTGTGTGGTCACAAATTATATTCTACTTTACATCTACCATTCGGTGTAGCCTATACCACAGCCGATAACAAGAGAGAATAAGCCAAAGTAGCGGTGGGCTTGTTCCATATGAATAGGGTTCATCTGAATAATAATCGCATTATTATTATTATTATTATTATTATTATTATTATTATTGTCTTTAGGTAGAAGACCCTCTTTCAAACATGTTCTATTGAATGAGATTGCTGCTTCAGCTGCATTTATTTTATAGAAGTTCTTTTCTATAAGAAGAATAGAAAAGAACTTCTATTAAAATAAATTGCAGCTGATGCAGCAATCTCCTTCAATAGAACACACTATTATTATTATTATTATTATATTATTATTATATTATTATTATTATTATTATATTATCTGCAGCGTCAAATCCTTTGTGAGTTGAGGTTAATTCTAGACAGAATATATAGACAGAATATACAATTCAGAACGAAGGCAAAAGCTGGGGACCTATGAGGTCATCGAGCGCTGAAAGGGAAATTGAGAGTAAGAGGGTTTTGAAAAATCAATTGTAGGAGAGAACGGAAAGCAAGATGGAAGAATGAGAATATGAACGGAGGTACAGTAAAAGAAATGCAACGTGAGGCTTGCTCAGTAGTAGTTATTTAAATATTTGCAAAATCTAAAAGTAGCATTTCATTGCTATTGGAAAATATACATAATTAACTAGAATAGCTTTGCGTTGCCACAAGAAAATATATATAATATATAAAACAAGGTGTACCATAATTCACAATTCTTTGCTAAATCTATCGTTACCATATTCACCATTTCTTTCGAAGCTTGATTTTCAAGTTTGTGCCCCCCCCCCCTCCCCCCCCCTCCCCACCAACCCCCCACACTGGGCTTGTTCTTTACGAATAGGTTTCATCTTCGGAATAATATAATAATAATAATAATAATAATAATAATAATAATAATAATAATAATAATAATAATCATCATTATTATTATTATATTATAACACTGAATGGATATATAGGGCTCATCTTTTCAATAATAATAATAATAAATAATACTACTACTAATAATACTGATAGTAACTATAGTTTAACATTGAAAGAATATATAGGGTTCATCTTTTCAATAATAATAATAATAATGTGATGGAGTCCCTAGGAGGCAGGAGGGCAAAACCCGGAACCCCCACACTATAAATACCACCAGTCGAATTGGAGGACAGTGATAGACCCCCCCCCCCCAAAAAAAAAAAAAATAAATAAATAAATAAATAATAATAATAATAATATAGTTTTAACACTGAAAGGAAATATGACATATTCTGGGTTATGGTAGCGACAACGAAAATACGAAGTTATACAAAAGATCCGATAGTTATTTTCGGACAACCCAGACGCATTTAGGCGACGAACGAAACTTTATTAAATTGAAATGTACCTTCGATACTGCAGAGGCAGGTGAAAGGATTGCACTGTTATCAGTAAGAGCAAGAGATAAGGTTTATAATAAAAAGCCCAGTCGTTCCCTACCACACCCCCTTATCGTTACTCATTAAAGAGCTGATAACAAGAGATAAGAGCGTTACTTCGTGCGGTATTCATTTTTATGAATACCGGGGTGCTGGATGGATATAATACGTATGCGTGGTATACAGGATTTATGCAGGGATATTAATTGCAATTTGGTTTACAATGCATACTGAATTTTATGTGTATATATATGTGTGTATATGTATATATAAATGCGCGTGTATGTCTGTTCTGCATATACGTATATACTGTATCCACACACACACACACACACACACACATATATATAGTAATATAATATCTATCTATTATATAATTATAATTAATCATACACCATAACCCCAAATTCCAAATTATTATATAATTATACAAAATAAGGACCAATGATAAAAACCAAGAGGTTTGGGGGTCCTTTCCACCGCCGGACCCGACACGGTAATACACGAACGAAACCGCCGCGCAAGTTCGCAACACAAAACACATAAAATCTGTTAATATCTCTACAGACGATAAGATAACGACGCTGGTGGAACAGAAAACAGAAAACAATCTAATTCACTTTTATCTGATTTCGAATAATTCCTCGCTTCCCTGAACTGCATTTTTTTTTTTTTTTTTTTTTTCTTTTTTACTAAAGGTCGTCGCTAGTTGCAGACTTATCTAATCTCGTGTCCGGGATTGATAAGTAGCGGTATAGACTACAATATTCGTCTTTCTGATGTAACTCTGCTGCCACGTTTCATATGATATGATTTTTTTTTTAATTGCCAAGGTAACCTGTGTCATATATGTATGTATGTATGTATGTATGTATGTATGTATGTATGTATGTATGTTATATATATATATATATATATATATATATATATATATATATATATATATATATATATATATATATATATTCATTTATTTATATATGTATATATATAATATATAATATATAATATATATATATATATATTATATATATATATATATATATATATAGTATATATGAAAATATACGAAAAATGGTGTGAAAAGTAAATAAATTTGGCCAACAACAAATATAACAACAAAACAAAAATTATGTTTGCATAAACACCAATATGTTTACGAGAACAGAAACAATATGCACGAATAGGTCAGGAAATGTTGCATAACGATTCAAGTATTATCAAAATAATTTTTAAAAAACCTAAAATAAAAATCTGATCGCAAATAGATAAAACATAAAATTCACTCTGTTGTTTGCGTGAAGTCTTCAAGGTAATGGAATAAAGTTGGGGGTTTTATTCATAATACGTCGGGTGATTCATCAGTGTATATTGAGCGGGGCGGTTTGGCAGTATGTATTCTTTATCTAACCGACGCTGAGTGATTCTCGTCCCGGCCGCGGACTAAGCTTTAGATAGGCGCACGTACTGTGTCAGTGCGGTTGCCGAGCCATACGTTCGCGTCGAAAATTCAAGTTTCAATTCGTGGACGAGCGTGAAAAGCACATTCGACTAGCCCTTTTGAATCTCGTCTGACACAATTGCAAACTTTTTTTTTTTTTCATAAGGAGAGGAGTTTTGATTCTACTTTGTCACAATTGCAAACTGCAATACTATTTTTGATCAGATCTCACGTAAGGAGACCCAGAGTTCCCAAGATTTCCCGACTCTATAAAATTCCTCTCTCTATAACTGCAAGATGAAGTCGCAATTCGTCCTCATGTACGTTTTATACGTAGCCTCAATCCTAGCTGCGCCTGAAGGGCGGGCAACGACGAGGACCAGCTCTTCTGAAGCTTCTTCTCCCCCTCCCCCTCCTTTCAAAACCTGCACGAGGAACCTGACGCTCAGCATGATGGAAGTCGACAGCCCGACGTTCCAGCATTTCGAGATCGAGCCGACGCGCGAATTCAAGTACCTGCAGGTTTCCATGAAGATCGACTCGTGCTATTCGCGCCCCGTTTTTCGGGGGAACCGGTTCCTCTCCGGGGAAAACATCCATGTCAACCAGACGGCCGGCGGGAGCCTTCCCCTGGACGTGTCGTACAAGAAGATCGCGGGCAAGCACGGATACAGTATACGCGTACTCGCTGCAACTGGAGTTCTCTTCGCTGATGACGTCGATACAGCAGAGAAGTGCGGCAGATGTCTAGGTTTTAAAGTAAAGGCAGTCGGGGCCAATATCTGCACTTTCGTCCTTAGTACCGACGGTGAAATACAAAACAGAGGTCAGGAAGCCATGCAGCAAGTAGGCCTAATCGATGAACGAGTAGAAAGCAGAAATGGAGGTCAGAAAGCCATGCAGCAGGTACGCCTACTCGACGGAGGAGTTGAAAACAGAAAAGAAGGCTTCGTGGCGAAGCAGCAAACGCGAAACGGAGGACATGAAGAGGAGAACCGAGATCTGGGACACCAGCAGGAGCTGCAGAAATCAGAAGGAAGAAGAAGACAGAGGCTCTTGAGTAAGGGAGAGCTCGTCTCCAGTATCCGACAGCTTACGTTCTTCGTCAACTGGGCATTTTTAGGATTCCTTGTCTCAGTTATGTCTTTGTCCTTCGCAATGTTTCTCTTGGGAGTTTGTCTCAGGAAAACGAAGTACAGGTTAGTTGACGGAAATATTCGTGGTCTTGACACGTCCTGCATTCTATGCAGGAACTTTCCGGACGTTACATTGTTATTTGAGGATTATGCTCATGAATATTGTAAACCAAAAAAATTCACATATGTAAATGTATATATATATATATATATATATATATATATATATATATATATATATTATATTATATATATATATATATATATTATATATATATATATATATATATATATATATATATATATAATATATATATATACATATATATTATATATACATATGATATTGTTAGTATACAATAAAGTTTTTGTACATACTACCCGGCAAGATATATACTTAGCTTATGTCTCTGACGTCCCGACAGAATTCAAAACTCGCGGCACACGCTACAGGTAGGTCAGGTGATCACCCTCTCCCGCCGCTGGGGTGGCGGGAATAGGAACCAATTCCCGTTTTCAGACCAGATTTTTCTCTTACGCCTATCTCCTGAGGGGAGGATGGGTTGGGCCATTCATCGTATATATCTGCCGGGTAAGTATGTACAAAACTTTATTTTTGTATACTAACAATATCATTTTTGTACATGCAACTTCCCCGGCAGATATATACTTAGCTGATTGACACCCTTGGTGGCGGGTAAGAGATAGTTACTCAATATAAATAAAACAATAAAAAACAGGGAAACAACATTCTGTTGTAGGTCATAAAATATAAACTTATTAAAACCTTGGTTCCTACCTTATTGGGCAGAAGACTTCATGATTACTGTCTATGAGTCTGCTTGCCTGAAGAGTTTCAGTGGGGATGAGACCTGACACTGATAGCTCTTCTGGATCGTGTCAATGGGGGCGAGCCCGCTTACTTGACAGAGCCTGTCTTGTATCATACCAATGGGGGCTGGCCCCCATTACAGTCGGTAGAGCCTTCACCTTTGTCGTATCAACGGGGACTAACCCTCTTACATGAAACCAGAGGCCTAGGTCCAAATCACTAACAAGGTAGCACGAAAAACCAATCCCGACCACCTGACCACATACATTTGTTAACACTACGATTTGAAAGGAGCAGGCCTTCCAAGGACTCCATTCCCAATCGACCATAAAAACACAACACCAAAAAACGTTTAAAAATACTAACTAACTACTATAAAAGGATTAGGTTCAGCTCCTTGCCCCAGCAACGAATCCGCAGACACGAACGGTCCGAGAGAGAAGCACTTGTCATAAGTGACTCGCACGTCTCTTAAGTAATTTGATGCAAACACCGAATTGCACCTCCAATAGGTGGATTCGACAAGAGTCTGTATCGACATATTCCTATGATACGCTAAAGAGGTAGCTACAGCTCTGACCTCATGTGCTTTGACTCTTAGAAGCCTTAAATGTTCCTCTTCACAGGAAGCATGCGCTTCTTTGATACGTCTTTAATAAAATACGCTTGAGCATTCTTAGAAATCATCCTCTTAGGATTTCTTACGGAACACCAAAGGCTATCTACATTTCCACCAAGTAGCTTCTTCCTCTCTAGGTAGAACTTGAGGATCCTGACTGGGCACAATGTCCTCTCTAAGTCTCTCCCTACCAAAGAGGACAGTCCCTTAATCTCAAAAGTCCTTGGCCATGGTTTAGAAGGATTTTCGTTCTTTGCTAAAAACAGGGGATTAAAGGAGCATACTGCAGAATCTTCCTTAAAGCCCAGCCCCAGTCTTCTAAAGCCTGAAGTTCACTAACTCTCTTAGCAGAGGCTAGTGCAAAGAGAGAGGACTTTCTAGTCAAGTCTCTGAATGAGGAATTTTGAGGAGGTTCGAATTCGTCGGACATTAAATATCTAAGGACCACATCCAGGTTCCAACTAGGTGGTCTTATAGTCCTTGGCTTCGAGGTTTCAAAGGACCTTAACAAGTCATGCAGATCCTTGTCTTCCGAGATATTAAGGCCTCTATGTCTAAAAACAGATGAGAGCATGCTTTTATATCCCTTATTGTGGTAACTGCCAGATTGCATTTCTCCCTCAAAATAAAGGAGAAAATCCGCTATTTCATTTACAGAGGTACTGGAAGAGGATACTTTCTGGGACTTGGCCCATCTTCGGAACACCTCCCACTTCGAACTGGTACACGCGAAGAGGTTGAAGGTCTTCTGGCTCTAGCAATTGCCTTTGCAGCCTTGCGTGAAAACCCCCTCGCTCTGACGAGTCCTTCGACAGTCTGAAGGCAGTCAGACTGAGAGCGGGAGGTTTTTGTGGTATCTGTCGAAGTGGGGCTGTCTGAGAAGATCCTTCCGCAGTGGAAGGGCCCTCGGGAAATCTATCATCCATTCCAGTACCTCTGTGTACCATTCTTGGGTCTGGCCAGAATGGGGCGATGAGGGTCAGTTTTGGTTCCCTCCGTCGAAAACGAACTTCCTTACCACCTCTCCTATTATCTTGAAAGGAGGAAAAAAGCGTACCCGTCGATCCCCTTCCAATCCAGAAGGAGACCGTCCACTGCAACTGCCTTTGGATCTGAAATCGGAGAGCAGTAGTTCTCCAACCTCGCATTCCAATTCGTTGCGAACAGGTTCGATATTGGGTCCTCCCCCAGAGGTCCCAAATCTCGTCGCACACTTCTGAAATGCAGAGGGGGGGTTCAGTTCCGTAGAAAGGACCTGATCTCTTCTGCTCAGAAGATCTGCTCTCACGTTCTTCTCCCCCTGGATGAACCTGGTTAGAAGAGTTATTCGCCGTTCCTCGGTCCAAAGAAGAAGCTCCTTTGCTTTTCTCGAACAGGGAGAAGGAGCGAGTCCCTCCCTGTTTCCTTATATAGGCTAGAGCTGTCGTGTTGTCCGAATTCACTTGCAACACGGAAACCCAATACTTGAGGTTCGAAGTGAACGAGAGCTAGATGGACTGCAGCCAGTTCCTTCTTGTTGATATGCCAGGACAACCTGTTCCCATTCCAGGTGCCTGACACTTCTCTCGAGCCTAGAGTCGCTCCCCATCCTTTTTCCGAGGCGTCTGTGAATAACACTAGTCGAGGGCTCGACAACTGAAGGGAGAGCCCTTGATTCAATCTGTTTGGCTCTAACCACCAACTGAGGTCCTTTTTTATGCTCTTCGAGAGCTGAAAGGAGTCCGAAAGCTCTTGGTGCTTCTGATCCCATTTCTCTCTGAGGAAGAATTGTAGGGGTCTTAAGTTGTAGCCTCCCTAGCAGAAACGAACTGTTCCAACGAGGAAAGGGTCCCCAAAGAAGACTCATCCATTCCCTCGCGGAACATTGTTCTTTCTCTAGAAGGTCCGTCACTTTTTCTGTAAACATCTCTTCTTGTCGTTCCTTTGATGGATACACACGAAAAACCCCGAGAATCCATCAGAATCCCCAGATAGACAATGCTTTGCTGGGGATTCATCTGGGACTTCCCGAGGTTTAGTAACAGTCCCAAGGGACTGAACTGAATCCATGTTAATTTCAAGTCCTCCAGACAACGATCTTTTGATTGGGCCCGGATCAGCCAATCGTCGAGATACAACGAGATTCTTACTCTTCGATATGAAGCCAATGAGCGACATTCCCTTCATAAGACCCGTGGAAACACCTGAGGGGGCCGGGGCCGTGGCAAGACCCGAAGCATAGGGCTCGAAATTGAAAAACTTTGCCCTGTACCATGAATCTTAGGTACCTCCTGGACGAGGGATGGATAGGTACATGGAAATAGGCATCCTGAAGGTCCAGGGACACCATCCAATCCCCTGGACGAAGCGCTGCAAGAACGGAGGAAGTCGTCTCCATCGTGAACTTCGTTTTTACAACGAAGCAATTCAGGGCACTTACGTCCAGGACTGGTCTCCACTGTCCATGAGCTTTTGGTACAAGAAAAAGACGGTTGTAGAACCCTGGAGATTGAAGGTCTTGCACCCTTTCTATCGCCTCTTTGTCCATCATTTCTTCTACTAGTTGAAGCAGGGCCTGGTTCTTTAAAGAATCTCGGTATCTTGCTGTTAACTCCCTTGGAGTTGTTGTTAAGGGAGGCTTCTCCCTGAAGGGATAAGGTATCCTCTCTCGAGGATAGAGAGGGACCAGTTGTCCGCCCCTCTCTGAGCCCAGACTTTCGCAAACTTCAGCAGTCTGGCTCCTACTGTAGTCTGGAGGACTACTTTTTTCATTGTGGTTTAGGGAAGGGCTTACGTGCTGATCTTCCTCTCTTAACCGGTCCTACTCCTAAGAGAGGGTCTAGCCGTCGTTCTCCCTCTCGAAAGGGTTGCTGAAAAGCAGGCTTCTCTCTTTTAGCCAAAGGTACTGCTGGTTTTAGTCTTTTCGCCGACTGCGCAAGCAGATCCTGAGTAGCCTTTCCGGATAACGACTTAGATATATCTCTCACTGTCTCTTGTGGAAACAGGTGACTAGACAGGGGCGAATAAAGCAGAGAGGATCTCTGTAGAGGAGACACCGATTTCGTCAAAAAAGAACTGAAGACAGATCTCTTTTAAGGACTGCCGATCCAAAGAGAGAAGCCACCTCCGTAGATCCATCCATCAAGGCCTTATCCAGGCAAGAAAGTACACTTGTTAAAACTTCCATCGAAACAAAGTCTGGATCCTGTGCTCTCTTAGCAAGAGCTCCCAAGGCCCAATCCATAAAATTAAAGACCTCAAGTGTGCGAAATAGACCCTTAAGTAAATGGTCCATTTCGCACATTCCCCATGAGGCCTTTGCCGAATGAAGAGCGCGTCTTCTAGACGCATCCACTAACGCTGAAAAATCAGCATCAGCTGAAGAAGGGAGGCCCAATCCCATTGGCTCTTTCGTGTCATACCAGACACCTGGCTTACCTGCCAACTTCGAAGGAGGGGCAGGAAAAAACCGTCTTGCCCGCTTCTTTTTTAGAGAGGAGCCAGTTCTCCAAGCTCTTGATGGCTTTCTTCATCGAAAGGGTCGGATTCATTTTCACGACAAAGAGGACTTGGAAAGCTTAGTGCTTGAAAGCAGTGATCCCGGCGAAGGAGGATCTGCAGGACGAAGAGAGTCACCGAACTCTTGAAGAAGCAGGGCTGCCAGTCTCTTGTAAGTCGGGAGACGACCGCATCTACAGGAAGTTCCTCCTCAGATACCTCTTCAAAGGTAGCATTAGGAGAAGAATGCCTCTTCGGAGAAGGAGTCCTAGAAGGAGAAGCGCTCTTTTCCTTTGAAGGAAGTTTGGTAGAGGCAGGAGGTTCTTGCTGCTTGAGAGGGGAAGAGCTCGCATCTTACAGGTAACTCTATAAGGAGTAGGGCGAGAATCCCGTAACAGGCTCTTTTCAGGCTCTTGGCACCTGTGAGGGAGAGGCGCTAGCGTTCCATCGGTAGCGTCTATCAGGCGCTACACGCCTTGGGGTAGAAAAACGTCTGCTCTCATCCTGGCTCCTGCCCGGAGAGGGGTTTACTTCCTTCCGAATGTTCTCGTAAGAAGGCAAACTCGTAACTCCTAAGGAAAGCCTAACAGGAGTAGAGCGTAGAGAACCCATCCTTGCTCTCCAGGTCCTTTTCCCGGCTCCTGGCGTCTGCGAGGAGAGGCGCTAGCGTTCCCGTTCTGGGCGTCTGGAAGGAGTAAAACGCCTGTTTGAAGAATACCTTCTAACATCACGATGGCGCCTGCTAGGAGAGGCGCTAAAATCTCTCCGAGAACGTCTGGGGGGGAAGACTTCTTCTTCTCTCTCTCTGCGTCCCCGTGAATAACGGAGATTATCTTGTTCCTTAAGATAGCAAGGAGAGGCGCTTGTATCTCTCAGACAACGCCTATAAGGAGAAGAACATTCTTTACTCCTAAGAAAGGGTCGACTATCCTTGTCAGGAGAGGGGCTTGCGCCCTTATTCGGGCGTCTAGAGGAATGTGGGATCCTACTAGACGAAGCTCTTCTGGTCGGAGTAGTAGATCGTTCCTGAAAGGGAGAGGCGTATCGTAACGGCCTTGTTGGGGAGTAGCGCCTTCCAGGAGAGAGGCGCCTACCAGAGTCCGAACGCCGACTTGACGACCGTCTCTTAAGAGAGGCTCTTTACTGGAAGAGAGACGT
>NC_061105.1:15306132-15321132 GCF_015104395.2 Macrobrachium nipponense | reverse complement strand
CTTTAACCTTCAATATGCTTAGCATCTTGCTTCCCTAAGCTTAGGAGGTTAAAATTATTACTCTTTTCCTACATTATTTGGTCACTCCTTTGATATATTAGTCCTTTGATTATACACACACACACACATAGTATACTTATATGCATGTGTTTGTGTGCAATCTACACTCACTTTAATTAGCATAAGACAACAAAGAACACAGTTTTACAATATTTACATTTTCTCATCCATGTTAGGACAGTTTTATGCAGAGAATAACAAGCAGATAAGCAATAAGTGAAAAGTCATCGTAACTAAACCTAGAAAAAGAGAGAGAGAAACATAATCAGTTTGACCTTCGGTACATTAAAATTACGACGCAGATTGACAGGAACGGTCGAAGCATTTTGAAACCTGACTGATATGGCATGAAACAAAGGAGTTAATCATATATTGCCGGCTGTTTCATAGATAAGCTTATCAAGTTTTATCTGACTTAGGTCATGACTGCCCACCTGAATAACCACAGAGTTAGGTTGCATTATGTTATAATACAACATCACACATTTAAAGTAATATTTTTGCCTTTATACTAACAATCATTATATGACTGATCAACAGCTATTGTTTTTTTATGATGATATTGATAATGGATAATAAACATGACATTTTGTTTTGATGACTGATTGGTAATGCTCTCTTACATACCTATAATTCAAACTATAATTCCCACTTCCCTTAAAGTATGTGTAATGACTGGTGAACCTTGGTCAAACAGATATTCAGCTTGCATGGGCGGACCACTGGGAGTCAGCCCATTAAAGAATTAGTTTTTATTATAAAAAATAAGCAGTACTTTACAGGAGTTTAATGAATTCTGTTGGGTGTCAGGTCCCAGTGGTCTATCCATGAAAGCTGAATACCCACTTGCCCAAGATTTCCTGGGCATTACCATTGTAGAAATGTGAATTACTAACCCAAAAGTTCTAAAGATACATAAAATTGCAATATGCATGAGTCATCAAAACAAAGGGAGTTCTTCAAAATCCGTTATTATTATTATTATTTTGTTGCAAGTAATGGCAGTTTTCAACGAATTAATCTTATACAGGGTCTTTTCAATTCTCCTGATAATTCGTTTTTCTGACTTAGCTAAGTTGTTGAGTAGAATTCCAATATTTATATTTGTCATAATTAGGATATTTGTCAAAAATAGGTTATCAAAAATACTTCATTCTGTATATATTTTGCTTATATCTCTTTGATGGGTATAGAACCCAAGGCCATCAAAGAGGTATAAGCAAAATACATAATAAAATTTTTTTTGATAAAACATTTTTGACAAATATCCTAATTATGACAAATATGAATATTGGAATTCTACTCAACAACCTAGCTGAGTCAGAAAAACGAATTATCAGGAGAATTGAAAAGACCCTGTATAAGATTAATTTGTTGAAAACTTCCATTATTTTCAACAAAACATGTATCAAAGAAGGTCTGCTCCCTGCATATTATTATCATTATTATTATCATAAAGCATAGCAATTCTACAAAACATAAAATTACTAATATCACAACCTCAATGATATCTACTTTACAAATATGATGTTATATTATAACACACTTTGGTTACTTTGGTGAGCTGTAACGGACAAGTCCATTAATATCTGATAAGCTTACTGATAACAAATTTGTCCTTTGTTTCTCTCTCTCTCTCTCTCGTTTAGCGATGACGAGTCATTTCTTATTTCTTTGACATTCTTTATGCGTGAGACTGCTGATAACAAGGATGTGAAATAATGAATTTTTATTAAACTCTTCAACAACACTTCTTAATCCTGCTTTCTTAAAGATAAACAAATCAGGATTAAGGAGTGTTGTCAAAGAGTTGGATAAAAATACTGCAAATCCTTACATGATAGTCCGTCCATCAATCCGTGCAAACCGGTTACCTGTCTAACCCAGATTTCTCTGTGGAAAGAGGAGGAGGAGGTTACTGGTACACCTAGAAGAAGAAGCAGAAGTCTCCACGACACATTTCAGGGAGTGCTCCAGAGGAGGAGACTGCACCTGCACATGGCCAGCTCGATCTACAACACCCTCAAGGCCAATTCCATTGTCAATAATAATAGTAATAATGGATCTTTCCTAGATAGTGAGCCCAACAAAGTTAGGGGGTCGTTATCTGGAACTACTATTTCTTGGGGCTCATTATCTTTATGATATTTACAGCCTTTTGTTTATGTTTTTACGGTAATCACCAACAAGCTTGTACTAAAACCGCTGCAAAGGTGGATACATACTGCGTTAAAACCCTTGGGGGTGGCTATCTAGGAATGATCCATAATAATAATAATAATAATAATAATAATAATAATAATAATAATAATAATAATAACGGGTTGGAAAACATAAATGTAGTATATGTATGAAATTATGTACAGTATATATTTATATAACTGTGGTTTGTCTATGAAACTGTGTTGTGAAATATCTGAACTTTTTTCATTTTCAGTTTTACTTACTAAAAGTTTTTCTATTGTTGCATCTTTAAAGTTTTAATAGTATTTTCTTTGCATCCAAGTACTTTTTCATCAAATCATTAAATCACTAATAGTAATTTACAACTGCATAATTCTACCTCCATTTTTTATAAATGGCGAGGATATGTAGAATATGTACAAACTAGAAAAAAATAAAGAAAAATAAGAATTTTTCATTCCAGTTTATATTTTGTATACTTTCTATATGTTAGTTTTAAATATGTAATAAACTAATGGAATTAGGGAGGATACTTTCAAAATGAATGTTCTTTTACTAAGAAAATATAGAATATATATAGAAGTCAATTTTAATCAAAGTTAATATTTTTATTTGTTTTTTAATAAAAGCAACACAGAAAAAATACACATTCATTATTATCTGCTAAACAGATTATTTTTATTGCCTGTCTACATTTTAAGGTTTTCAGTATTCAAAATTTATCCAGAAATACTCTATTAGGAAAACAAACAAGAAGTTGAGCCTTCGATGAAACACTTCTACAATACTTGCATATTTCAATAATTTTTCATGAGTCAATTACTTGTTATCATCCACTATGAATCACTAATTAGTTACTGTATTTCTTAAGGCTCCATTCTCACCTGTTAAGGATATAGTACTTGGCTATAACCTAAACTCATCCATTTCCTGAGTTTTTTTTTTTTTCTTTTTTTTTTTTTTTAGAAATATCAGCAATGAAATTCTCTGTATACTTGTACCATTAAAAACATTAATCAGCAATTAAATTTTTTCTAATACACAACTATATATTAAATATTTCGTTACTACCTACTTCATAACTTATGAACCAATACCTTTAATTTATATACTTCACATTAAATTTAGAGGATAAAAACTTGCTGCTTTTATTTTTTTCTTATGAGTCTAGTTTCTGCATAAGTAATATTTTACAAAATCATGAATGTGTCTTGCTCAAAATACTCCACAAAAATAATAAAAACCTGAAAGTGTAATATGGGTCCTTTAAATTAAACCCTAATCTTTCCTGAGTAAAATAATTTTTCAATTGCAAAAATTGACAATTAACATAGGGTAATTACAGGTCTAGCATCAACAAGGCACATTTTTTTTAGTACAACAAAAATAGAAATATACAGTTTGTTACTACTAAACCATTAGTTCCAGAATACTGCATTTTGTATTTAGCTTATTTCAAGCATGAATTTACCCCTGGAATAAAGGTTTTACAGCACTAAAAGTAATTCCTCACCTTTGTTTTAGGTATCTATTGTTGCTGCAGTTATGTTTCCCTTGACATTCTGTGACCTTTGTCTGAAGAAAGCAGCAGATATAGCCTAGCTAGTGCTTCTGTAGGCTATGTCCCAGGGCTCTGAAAATATTACTTATGCCTCACGACTAGGTACCACTAAATTGGTAATTTCTTGTTATTTAGGTTGGTAACAGCTTTGTAAGTTGAAGTATTGTCATCTCCAATGAATGCTGCATAGGTACAGCAATGTAAATTTTGTTTCTGATTGGTGCCAAGACCATAATGTAGGTAGCTTCAGACTCCATTCTTCTGAGATTTCTCTTCATAGTTTGCATGGCAGTCTTTATGGTTTTATATTCTGGCTGCATAACCTGTTCTTCATCAATCATTTTCTTCTGTTCATTGTGACAGGCAGTTCCTAGAACATCTGTGACAATAGGGTACTAGGTACTAGGTATGTAATTTTCTAGTAACTTTCTCCACATTCCATACGTTAAAGATTGCTTTATTAGGTAAGCATTTTCCAATTAAAACAACTTCAACAGGGGTAGCTACCTATTGCTATTGTGCCTCAAAAGTGCATCGGGTACCAGGGTATCTCGCTAATAGGTATACCTACTAGCCTAGGTAGGTACCCTAGTAGGAGATGGGATATTAACCTATTCCTATCCTTTACTACAAGGTAGGTAGTAGGCTATATTCTCCTAGGCACTCTTCTAGTACCTGCCTTCCTGACTCCATTACTGGAAGCTCTTGACATTCCAGGCATCATAAAGGTAGATCTATATAATAATTACGAAAATCACAATAATAACGCTAAATACAATGGAAATGGCAGTAAACAGCAAACGGTGACACCTGTCAGATTTTACAATTTGTGCGCGAAACTGAGAATTGGTTTGTTTTGAACGGTTAATTTACCAAGATCAAAGAAATAATAATAGAAAACGTACATTTCCCTTCGTATTCTAGCAGTAACTTAAGAAATTTTAGACGGTAACTTATTTCCTTTGTTTTATGGGATTGTGAACTTTAAAGAAAGCCTTCAAATGCCAAGGTCTGGTATTTGAATACCTGTAAAGGAATTAAATACTATTTTTGATGCAAGAATACTTGTCTATTCCGAATAAAGTTGGAATAATGGCAAATTAGATTTTGAAAATGTGATGGGTGCTTCATAAAACCATTTTCACATCGCATTTCCTGCCAAGTATGAAATATTTAATGAGTGATAATGCTATTTAAAGACACCTATTTATCATATAAATCTTAAATGTTTAAACTCTCAGTTTTCCAAGGCTTTCCCGTGATGACATTTGTAGTCCAGAGGGCCCTTGTCCGTATTTTTCTAGTCTTGAGGATTGTTAAGTATATAAATCTAGAACTTTGGTTTCGTACGGAGCACATTGTTTGTGCATATTTAAACTTATGAGGATTCTTAGGTGTATATTTCTACTGTCTGGGGCTTCCACTTTTAATGTGTGTGTGTGTGTGTGTGAGAGAGAGAGAGAGAGAGAGGGGGGGGGGGTTGTTACAAGGAGTTACAAGGATTATGATGTCTCAAAGACTTTTAAGTCCATCCGAGGAGACATCGTGTGCTCCCTTATCTCTAGGAGCAGGTTTTAATGTTCTTTCAGTGTCCTAATGATTTTGCCTACCTTTCTATTAAACTCTTCCACACTGTTGCTGTTTACAACTTCTGGTGGCAGTTTATGTATTCCACGTGTCACATATCTTGTATGTAAAGAAGTTCCCACAAAGGGATGTGTTGTATCTCTTCAGCTCTAGTTTCCATCTATTATTTCTTGTCTGGTTTTCGTTCAACGTAAATAGGTCACCGACTCACCGTTTACATTTTTATGCCTTTCAGTATTTTGAATGTTTCCATTAGTTGTCCTGGCAATCGCCGTGTTTCTAAGAGAGAGTCTTAAAGTAAAATATTTACGCTGAAATATTGGCATATGAAAGGGAGACGAGGGAGGGGAGGTATCTAGGATCTGGGTGGTTTGGGGGAAGACAGACACGACAGATCTTGAAATCCTATTTCCATTGTTTCATAAGACTATTGTTTACCTCTCGGTAATGGGACGTTCCAATATGCGCGCATCCGGGAAATCGCGATCCGCAGTGGGGCTTTTGTCTGCGTTCGTCTTTTGTTTCCCGTGGAAATGTTCGGGTCTCCGATATCCTTACAGCATCCTGCCATATCCTACGGAAGGATGGATGAATGAGAGACCGGATTTCCAATGAAAGGAAAGTTCTTTTGTTTATTTCTTTTGTTTAGTCATATCCCATCTCCGTGATTGGTTTCTGCTTTCTGCGAACTCTGGTCGAGTTTTTCTTCTTCTTAAAGAAATCTATTACGAAAAATGGGTCTAATTTCATTCAATCGAACGAGATCTCTGTCTTTCTAATGATCTCTTCTGTTATAGAGCTTTTTTGAGAGTGGTTGACTGATCTTGTAATATTAAATGGCCGTGCAAAAACAGTTGTCATCTAAGTCAGAATTAAAACGCTTGCTAAATATTATTTAATTTCTGCCAAGCATTTGTTTTGTTCAATTATCTTAAGAAGATAGTACTCACGTATTTACTTCGACTACTTGACCTCAAAGTCATGGAATAATTATGGGAAAACTTTTCGAAAATTTAAAGAATATATCTTTCCATGATGGCTGAAGTTTATCAGCGAAATAAAGAATACCACTTAGAAAAAAGATCAACTTCCAAGGTATTTATTAGATAATCCCGTCTAAGGTTCTGATATGAAGTTTTGAAGGACGTAAGGTGTTTCTCAAATAAAATTCTCAGCCCCGTTTTCAGATACCGACTGACTGGACGTAGGTAACATGCAACAAACACATGAGGACACAAATCTCAAGAACAAGTATCACACACGCGTCACAAACAATAATTAGACTAAACAAGTATGTAGAGTTATTCTAGACAGTTAATCATTGACAGATTTCGAAAGTGAATATATATATATATATGACTGGTAAAAGTGTTCTGTAACAACAGAATTCCATCTAATAAAAGGAGCCCATAAAAACACCAAAATGTAGAGAGAAAAGTACTATATTTCAGAGACTGCTGTCTCTCTCTTCAGGTATATGAATGAGAAAAGTTTACAGAAAAGGTGGTATTTATACCAAGAGATTCGTCCACAAGTAAGCCAATTTAGGTCACCCCCGCTGATAATCTTCCTTTAATCTTCTTAAGCGTTGGTTGAATGAACACTGCGTCGACGATGTCCGATGTCCAATTCCCTTTTGAGATGTTCATTACCTGCTTCTCTTTTATTAAGGCCGATTCCATCATTTGACTCTTGTACCGGCAGTTGCTGCTATAAATTACACGTGACATATTCCAGTTTATTCTATGGTTATGTTCATTTATATGATTGAAAATAGCCGAGTTCTGTTGTCCATACCTAACTGACCGTTTGTGGTTTGTTTATTAATCTCTGGGGAAGTGATTTACCTGTAATCCGATGTAAGATTGGTCACAGTCCTGGCATGGGATCTCATATACCCAGAGTCTTTGGGCGATGTCTTTTGTTGGACGTTAATCAGGGATTTGGCTAAGGTATTTGGGTAGGTAAAATGCCAAAAGGGTTGGATTTCAAGGGTGTGAGTTACTCTCTTAATCGTCTCCAGGTGGGGAATTTTTATTTTATTGTTGGGTGTGTCTCTGGTCTTGTCTTAGGGGGTCGGTAGAAAATTACGTTTGCTTTTGAATTGCTTTCTCAATTATATGGTCAGGATACTTTAAAGATGAAAGTTGCTTGCGAATTAGTTCAAATTCTTTTTCCAGGAAATCTGGGGAACAAATTCGTAAGGCTCTTAAGAATAGGTTGCTAGCTAGACCTATCTTGATTAGTATTGTCATGATAGCTAAAGTAGTGAAATATATGAAAGTGAGAACGTTGGTTTTCTGTATATGGTAAATTTGTATTCTGTCGTGTCTCTGATTATTAAAACATCAAGAAAAGGAATTTGTTGTCTGTTTCCCATTCAACTTTAAATTTGATGCTGGGCACTAATGCGTTTAATTTTGAGAGGAATTCATTAAAATACCCCACTTATCATCCCAAAATGTTAGTATGCTCCACGTATCTCATCCACAGCATGTTTTTGGGTTTTATTGCATTTATTACTGTAGGTTTCAAAAGTATTCCATGTACAGATTCGGCCTAAAAATAGGGACATTAAAGGAAATTCCTCTCAAAATTAAACGCATTAGTGCCCAGCATCAAATTTAAAGTTGAATGGGAAACAGACAACAAAATTTCCTTTCTTGATGTTTTAATAATCAGAGACACGACAGAATACAAAATTTACCATATACAGAAAACCAACGTTCTCACTTTCATTATCACTACTTTAGCTATCATGACAATACTATCAAGATAGGTCTAGCTAGCAACCTATTCTTAAGAGCCTTACGAATTTGTTCCCCAGATTTCCTGGAAAAAGAATTTGAACTAATTCGCAAGCAACTTTCATCTTTAAAGTATCCTGACCATATAATGAGAAAGCAATTCAAAAAGCAAAACGTAATTTTCTACCGACCCCCTAAAGACAAGACCAGAGACACACCCAACAATAAAATAAAAATTCCCCACCTGGAGACGATTAAGAGAGTAACTCACACCCTTGGGAAATCCAACCCTTTTGCATTTACCTACCCAAATACCTTAGCCAAATCCCTGATTAACGTCCAACAAAAGACCATCGCCCAAAAGACTCTGGGGTATATGAGATCCCATGCCAGGACTGTGACCAATCTTACATCGGATTTACAGGTAAATCACTTCCCAGAGATTAATACAACACAAACGGTCAGTTAGGTAGGACAACAGAACTCGGCTATTTTCAATCATATAAATGAACATAACCATAGAATAAACTGGAATATGTCACGTGTAATTTATAGCAGCAACTGCCGGTACAAGAGTCAAATGATGGAATCGGCCTTAATAAAGAGAAGCAGGTAATGAACATCTCAAAAGGGAATTGGACATCGGACATCGTCGACGCAGTGTTCATTCAACCAACGCTTAAGAAGATTAAAGGAAGATTATCAGCGGGGGTGACCTAAATTGGCTTACTTGTGGACGAATCTCTTGGTATAATACCACCTTTTCTGTAAACTTTTCTCATTCATATACCTGAAGAGAGAGACAGCAGTCTCTGAAATATAGTACTTTTCTCTCTACTTTTGGTGTTTTATGGGCTCCTTTTATTAGATATATATATATAATATATATATATATATATATATATATAATATATAATGGAAACAATTGCTAAGGAAATTTTCACAGCACAGTGGACAAGAAAAAACAAGTAAAAATTACGCAAAACCACTCGAATTTTCTGTACAGCATATAATGCTGTAAGAAACTCTCAGCCACTGCCCAGGAAACCCTCAGCCTGCCGTGGTGGCTTATGTTGTAGTGTTGCCAGACGCATGATTATGGCTAATTTTAACCTTAAATGAATAAATAAAAAAAACTGCTGAGGCTAGATGGCTACAGTTTGGCATGTTTGATGATTAGAGGATGGATGATCAACATATCAATTTGCAGCCCTATAGCCTCAGTGGATTTTAAGTTCTGAGAGAGGACAGAAAAAGTTGCGGACGGACAGAGAAAGTCACCTGAATAGTTTTCTTTTACGGAAAAGTGAAAAGGAGGAGTGCCCAAGACACGAAACACGAAAGAGCAAATCTTGGAAGGCGAGAGAGAGAGGAAAAGAGGACCCTCGTATTTCCTTCTTTGTCTTGAAAGTAAGTGAAGAGATATGGAGCCGAAGACGTCTTATATACCCTCGATAAGGTCCCTCTTGTTTTGGGGGGAAGCGAAACAGAGGAATGGACGGTGACGGGTACCAGAAGGTTGCTCTCTCTCTCTCTTACCCGAAGGTTGTTTTCTCTCTCTCTCTCTCTCTCTCTCTCTCTCTCTCTCTCTCCTTTAGACGTTACTACACTTCTGCCAAAACATTTCCTCATCCCACGAAACAGCAAATCGCAGCCGTGTCCTTCTTCTTCTTCTTCTTCTTCTTCTTCTTCTTCTTCCTCCTCAGTTTAGAGACGTTACACTTCTCCCACCGCAAATCGCGGTCGTGTCCTGTAGCGACTGACCTGAAAAACATTAGGATATCGATAAGCGTCCGTCGTCAAATTCCATTTCTCGGAATGGCTAAACGCCGCCCCCTTTTCCTTGTTAATACATTTCCCGAATCAAACGTGAATAGACTCACATGGAAATAAACGAGATTGAGATGGAAATGTGAAAAGTGATTCCAGAAAGGTTTCATTATGGGCTGGAAGTCCGCCAAAGGCTCGGTTGGGCTGGGGAAGAGAGCAAATTGTCCAGAATCAATAAATAAATGAATCGGACAAATTGCATTAAAGTCACATTACAGGGGAGAGAGAGAGAGAGATGAGAAGAAGAAGAGCGTGAGAAGAGAGAGAAACGAGAGAGCAGGGACTTCTCATCCCTCCGTATTATTTACCTGTCTCGCTGGTTTTAGAACTTATAATACGTGTATCTACTCAATGGCACGTAAAATACACAAATTATGGAATGGAGAATTTGGATATAGATTGGATAAATTCAATGATAAGTATCTTCCCTAACTCGATTCTTCAGAAGCTGTAAATATAAAGACGGTCTCAGTTGCATATTTACGTTATTGAAAGCAACATACGACCTCCAGTGTATTACGGATAATGATCCTGTTTATAAATATGGGTATAAAGACACACACGCATATATATATATATATATATATATATATATATATATATATATATATTATATATATATATATATATATATACACACACACAGCAGGATGAAGATGTTGCTTTCAGACCAACCAAAATGGAGCAGACAGGCAAGGCCAGGAAAGCAGGAATTCCAGAGTTACAGACGAGGAAAGCAGAAAGCGATGGACAAAAATACAGAGAGAGAGATAGAGAGAGGATGATTCCATTTACACCGTAATAAAACCAGCCTTCGATTACACACACTGAAAGACCCCCTCCCCCACCCCCCATCCCCGCCCCACAATCTTTTACGACGCTCCCCCCAATGATTCGTTTTTACTCTTCTGTTTTTTTCTGCTTCGGACACAAAGGTAAGAGTT
The DNA here is from genome assembly GCF_015104395.2 of Macrobrachium nipponense. Classification (NCBI taxonomy): domain Eukaryota; kingdom Metazoa; phylum Arthropoda; class Malacostraca; order Decapoda; family Palaemonidae; genus Macrobrachium; species Macrobrachium nipponense. The sequence goes on along the minus strand of NC_061105.1, from coordinate 15,310,219 downwards.
TGAAAGTCTGTTTCTGCTGACGGGATAAAATGGCGTTCCCCAGCCGCACCCCCCGGCTTTTTTTTAAGGTAATTTGTGAATGACAACGAACCACTATTGATAAAACAGGGTGAGTAATTTTTCTGTTTCAGTAGGATTAAATCAGTTGTTTTCATAATATTTATAATATATACAAACAAGCTGTGCATTATTCTTGCTATTATATTTTGATGTAGTTATTGTTTATTTTTACAATGTAATGCTTTATAGGACTATAATGAAAAAATTTAGTTCAATAATGCTCTATTCTACTTAAATTTTAATTATTTCTTGGATACGGAGTTGTGTTGGATGAGTGATAGCTATTTATCTTAAGTGCGAAATTATTAAAGTTTTCATTACATTGTTTTTTCTGGATAGTTTCCATGAGAGAGAGAGAGGACTTTATTCCAACACTGTTTTATATAGTAGAGAGAAAAGACAGATTCCCCCCTTTACAACGTATATCAGAGTGAATAGAGAAACAATACCAGAGCACATCTCTCTCTCCCTCTCTTTCCCTATAACAGTTTTTGTCCCGTATCTTCTTCTTCTTCTTCTTCTTCTTCTTCTTCTTCTCTTTTTTACTTCCTCTTTCGAAATATGGGCGGTCACATCGCAACTTCTCTTATTCCCCATTCCCTCTGGACGTCGGCTTTGCAAGAAAAAGTGATAACATAACAACAGACTAAAAATGGAAAAAAAAAGAAGAAAAACAAGTTCCGTGACTCGCCTCCTCTGCGGCGTTGAATATTTGACATCGTACACTCTTTATTACCGAACGTTCAAAGGCAGCCGTAGCAGGCGTTTCGTTATTTTTTTTTCTTTCTTTTTTTGTGAGCAGTTACGCCAGTCTTTTGTTTTTATCACCTAAAAGCGTAGCACGGTGGGGTCAGTTTTCGCGTTGTTGTCTGCACGGAGAGAGAGGAGAGAGGAGAGAAGAGATGGGGAGACCGGAGAGAGAGAGAGAGAGAGACGAGAGAGAGAGAGAGAGAGAGAGAGAAATACAAAATTTAAAACTACAGAGAAAGAGAGCGAAATTCAAAATTTAAAACTACAGAGAGAGAGAGAGAGAGAGCGCGAAATTCAAAATTTAAAACTACATAGAGAGAGAGAGCGAAATTCAAAATTTAATTTAAATCTACAGAGAGAGAGAGAGAACGTATCAAATCTAAATAAAAAATAAAAAATTTCAAATTTAGAGAGAGAGGACTAAATCTAGATAAAAAAAATTCAAACAGAGAAAGAGAGAGACAGACAGAGAGAAACACGCACACACACACAGTACTAAATCTAAATAAAAAAAATTAACTGAGAGAAAGAGAGAGAGAGAGGGAGGTTTGTTTGTTTGTGCGCACGTGTTTTTTTTTATTGCTTTTGCGCCGTGTTATTGCGTTATTGGAGATGGAACATCCGAGGGTTTTCATGTGGGGAGTGTTTGTGTATGCGTGGTTTTTCGCGCCATCGTAGTATCAACAAGAAACTGGCTCAGGTTTGTTTTTTGTTTTTTTTCGTTTTTGTGCGGGGGGGGGGGGGGGGGGCGGCGGTTGGAGGAGGTGTTGGGAGATGGGGGGGGGGTGGGGGGGGGGGGGGGGGGGGGGGGTAGGTAAAAAAAAAAAAAATATTAAGAGTAATTCATATAAAAAATCTTTCTTTTTCAAAAGACTGTTTTCTGGATTTCATTATGAAGGCGATTTGAGTCTAGGATTATTATTATTATTATTATTATTATTATTATTATTATTATTATTATTATTATTATTATTATTATTATTATTATTATTATTATTATTATTAGGGAAAAAACGGACAAGTACCAACAAAATGAAATTATTCATGAGCTCACGTCAGGATATCGCTGTGGGAATGAGTCTCATTCCAGCCATTACTAAAATTCATCTAAAATGAGCCGCTAGCCTCATCGAACCTTACACATTAAATCTTTTAAATCTTTTAAATCTTTTAGCTATCGTAATCCCATTTTCAGCCATTTTCACAGATGTGCATCTACTTATTCAAACATCAGTACAAACACTCATCCCTGAGAAAAAATAACCACATCGATGCGGTTTTTTCTTTGAAAAAATTCTGCATTGAAATAAAATAAAAAAATAAAAAAAATATTTGGTGGAATCGTGTAGTGATGAATTAGTTATGTGTATTGATTTGTATATATTTGATAGATATCTGGACAGAGAGACAGACAGACAGACAGACAGACAGACAGACAGACAGAGAATATTAATCAGGACATAACTGGTAGACAGACAAACCGAGAGAGAGAGAGAGAGAGAGAGAGAGAGAGAGAGAGAGAGAGATAATATTAATCAGGACATTACTGGTAGACGGACAAACTGAGAGAGAGAGAGAGAGAGAGAGAGAGAGAGAGAGAGAGAGAGAGAGAGAGAGAGAGAGAGAGAGAGAGAGATAATATTAATCAGGACATTACTGGTAGAGGGACAAACAGAGAGAGAGAGAGAGAGAGAGAGAGAGAGAGAGATAATATTAATCAGGACATTACTGGTAGACGGACAAACTGAGAGAGAGAGAGAGAGAGAGAGAGAGAGAGAGAATCTTAATCAGGACATTACTGGTAGACAGACAAACTGAGAGAGAGAGAGAGAGAGAGAGAGAGAGAGAGAGAGAGAGAGAGAGAGAGAGATAAATATTAATCAGGACATTACTGGTAGACGGACAAACTGAGAGAGAGAGAGAGAGAGAGAGAGAGAGAGAGAGAGAGAGAGAGAGAGAGAGAGAGAGAGAGAATTCTTTCTAAATACTAGGGACGAAAAGATTTAATCTTGAATGAAAGAATATATCAAATATCCTTTTAGAGAGAGAGAGAGAGAGAGAGAGAGAGAATTCTTTCTAAATACAAGGGACGAAAAGATTTCGTTTTGAAAAAGGAATATATGAAATATTCTTTGAGAGAGAGAGAGAGAGAGAGAGAGAGAGAGAGAGAGAGAGAGAGAGAGAGAGAGAGAGAGAGAGAGAGAAACTTTGGTTATTTTTGGAATAAGGGTCGATTCCCCTGACATTTCAAGCCCTTGTGTGCGTGCGTGCGTAAGCATGTTATGATCTCTCCTTTTCCCGTCCTCTCTTTTGGGCTTTTTTTATTTTTTATTTTTTACATCATCTGTTTCCTCTTTCTACCTTAGTGCTTTTTTATTTTATTTATTTATCGCCCCTGTACCCCCCCCCTCTCTCTCTCTCTCTCTCTCTCTCTCTCTCTCTCTCTCTCTAAAAGAATATTTCATTTATTCCTTTTTTGAAGACGAAATCTTTTCGTCCCTTGTATTTAGAAAGAATTCTCTCTCTCTCTCTCTCTCTCTCTCTCTCTCTCTCTCTCTCCCTAAAAGAATTTTTCATTTATTCCTTTTTTGAAGACTAAATCTTTTCGTCCCTTGTATTTAAAAAGAATTTTCTCTCTCTCTCTCTTTCTCTCTCTCTCTCTCTTAGGAATAGATTTCTCTTGAAGTCACCATAGTTATTTGACACAAAGCGCAAAAGGACTGAAAGAGATACGTATAAAAAACTGCCGTTCCACAAACAAACACACACACACTCATGCACACAAACAAAGTTACAAACAAAACCTCCAAAAAAGGGGAAACTAAAAAAAAAAAAAAAAATATTTTCGGGACCAATATAACCATAATGAAATTCGCCTCCGATGACACCCAGTAAAAGAAAAAAAGAAAGTCTTTTACGAGAGCGTCATAAAGATGGTTTTTTTTATTCTTTAATTTGCAGGACAATATCTAAAAGTTTTGAAATCTTTCAATTTCTATTTTTTAATTTTTTTAAGTCTAAAGAATTCTAAGAATGTTGTGGCGATGGATAGTTTTTTTTTTATTTCTGAAACAATATTAAAAGTTCTGAATAGTTTTCTTAGTTATTCTTATTATTCGATTATAGTAGTATTATATTATTATTATTATTATTAATTATTACTATTATTTATTAATTGATTATTCATTATTAATTTTCATTTATTTTTTGTCAAGTGTCTAAAGAACTATAATAATTATAAGAATGTTGTCACGATAGACATTTCCTTTCATATTCT
>NC_061105.1:15241132-15301132 GCF_015104395.2 Macrobrachium nipponense | reverse complement strand
TTTATTCAGAAAAATCCCTCCCAGGACGGGAAAGGGAGATGTATAGACAGGTTTTCCAAGCCGATTACACCCATTTATCCTCCTCGTTTAGAAGTACAGAATAAAAAAAAATTCTTTAACCTATTCTCTACAGACCAGGAATGATTTTTTTTTGTTTTACAAATCCGATCAAAGAAAACATAAAAAGAACCTTATCTGAACATCCAGTTTATCTCCGTTCAAAGCAAAATAGAAAAAAATTGATAAAGATAAAAACAATCTTATCTTAACCTCCTAGTCTGAAAATGCAGCATAATCTCTCTACCACAAACCTCTTATTAAGAAAAAGATTTCGCTGGTGTTTCTGTTCCATACGAAATGTTAGAGAGAGTCTGTATTTTTTTAAAAGGCTAAAGAGGCTTTTCCTTTCTTATTTCAGTGTGTTATAACCCTCTCCCTTTGTTCAGTCTTTTGTGAGCGATGAACGATTAGAGATATAGGAAGGGACTGTATTATCTTTCTGGAGTTCGGGATAGTGAAGAGGATAATACGTGAGGATATTTTTCCGGATACATACATACATACATACATACATATATATAGCATGTAAACCTCAGTGATAAACTCTACTATATGAGCCATTGCTTTCCTTCAATATTTGTTGTATATTCAGAGTTTTATATATATATATATAATATATATATATATATATATATATATATATATATATATATATAATGTATGTGTAATTATGGACGTACGTCTAATGAAAAAGGAAGTATACATACATGCATATATATGTATATATTATATGTGAGTGTTTGGGTGTGTATGTGGTTTTTACCTTTTGTCCCGAACGCCTACAATCCTAGGTAATCCAAATTCTCTCTCTCTCTCTCTCTCTCTCTCTCTCTCTCTCTCTCTCTCTCTGCTCTCTCTCTCTTATCTCCTTTTTGCAATTTGTTTCCCCTTCATTAACCCTTTCTGGTCCTCCTCAGCCACACCTGGAGGATGCCACTCTCAGGTTTGCAAAGAAAAGATTTTTTTTTCTTCTTTTTTTTTCAACTTTTCCTCTTTTTCCTACATTCCCTCTCCACCTCCCTGTCCGAAATTAGGGACAGCATTTTGGTTTTCGCTTCCTTTCACCTCTCTCTCTCTCTCTCTCTCTCTCTCTCTCTCTCTTCTCCAAAAAAATTGAATATATATGTATATATACATATTTTTGGAGAGAGACCTTACCTTACAGACCTTACAGTTCGTTCGGGTTGCCCCAGGTCCCTCAGTGTGAGGCGCCTCTAATGTCTACCAGAGAGTTGCTAGTACATCTTCCGGTATATTTTGCATCTTCCAATCTTGGATGGTCTGGGATGCAGTTTAGATATTTGTCGAGCTTATTCTTAAACACATCTACGCTCACTCCTGATATATTCCTCAGATGAGCTGGCAACGCATTGAATAGACGCTGCATTATCGATGCTGGTGCGTAGTGGATTAATGTCCTGTGTGCTTTCCTTATTTTTCTGGTATAGTTTTGGGCACTATTAATCTACCTCTGCTTGCTCTTTCTGATATCTTTAGTTCCATGATGTTTTCTGTTATTCCTTCTATCTGTTTCCATGCCTGAATTATCATGTAGCGTTCTCTTCTCCTTTCTAGACTATATAATTTTAATGATTGTAGTCTTTCCCAGTAGTCAAGGTCCTTAACTTCTTCTATTCTAGCTGTAAAGGACCTTTGTACACTCTCTATTTGTGCAATATCCTTTTGATAGTGTGGGTACCATATCATATTGCAATATTCAAGTGGACTACGAACATATGTTTTATAAAGCATAATCATGTGTTCAGCTTTCTTGTTTTGAAGTGCCGTAACAACATTCCCATTTTTGCTTTACATTTTTGCCAAAAGAATTGCTATTTGATCATTGCATAACATGTTCCTATTCATCATCACACCAAGGTCTTTAACTGCTTCCTTATTTGTGATTGTCTCATTATTAGGTCCCCTTATATGCATATAGCTTTCCTTCTCTGTCTCCATAATTTATTGATTCAAATTTATCAGAGTTAAATACCATCTATTTTCCTCTGCCCATCATATACTTTGTTAAGGTCTCTTTGTAGAGCGTTCCTATCTTCATCACAAGTAATTTCTCTACTTACTTCTTGTGTCATCAGCGAAACTACTCACTACCGAATCCTTAACATTACTGTCTATGTCTTCAATCATAATAACAAACAGTATTGCAGCTAACACCGTACCTTGTGGCACACCGGATATTACCTTGGTTTCATCCGATTTCTCATCGTTTGCAATAAACTATCTGTTTTTCTGTTGTGTAAAAATTCTTTTAACCATCTTCCTATTTTATCTACGATATTGTTTTGTTTTCTAATTTTCTTTGCTAATATATTATGGTCTACTTTGTCAAAAGCTTTTGCAAAGTCTAGATAAACCACTCTGTTTCTTTCCGCTTTTCATATTTTTGAATAGTTCTCACGGTGGACTAACAGTTGGGTTTGTGTACTTTTTCGGGTACGAAACCGTGTTGTCCTATATTAAACAAATTATTTTTTATTAAATGTTCATAATATTTTTCTTCATTACCCTTTCATACACTTTCATAATATGTGATGTTAGACTCACAGGCTATACTTACTTGCCTCAAGTCTTGATCCACTTTTGAAAGTAGGGGTGATATAGCTAATTTGTGCTCATCATAAATCTTGCCTGTATCTACACTTTGTCTTAATAATATTGCAAGTGGCTTTGCGATAGAATGAACTACTTTCTTTAACAAAATAGCAGGGATTCCATCAGGCCCTGCAGCAGCTCATTTTTAATTTCATTAATTGCCTGCACAATATCAGCTTCATTAATTAATTTCTATGTCAGCTAAATATTCACTATTTTCATCCCTTACTTCTATATCATTATCTTCATTATCATTCTAGGTGAATTCCTCTCTTATATCGTTCTGCCAGTATGTTGCAAATTTCCTTTTTTTCATTCGTAATCTCCCTTCAATTCTCAGAGGGCCTATTTCTATTCTTCTTTTATTCATCTTCTTCGCATATGAGTATAATAGTTTGGGTTTTGCTTGATATTTAAATAGGGTTTTTTCTTCCAATTCCCGTTTTTTCATTTTCTTTGATTGTATAATCTTTGTCTGCATTTCTATCTTACTTTTTAGTTCTATAACTTTCCATGCATTTTTTTCTTTTGCAAGACCTTTCTTCCACTTTCTGAGATTTTCTGGAACAAGATCCTTCTGTCTCTTGGTATGCATGAATGATGTTTACTTTTCTTCTTCGGTATATTTTTATTTCCACTATTTCTCTAATGTTTTATATAATATCCCGTATTTACCTTATGTCATCGCTTACGAAAATGTTATCCCAATCTTTGTTTAATTCTTCATTTATTTCTGACCAATTTATATTTTTAACTGTAGAAGGTTGTATTTTCCATATCCTTCCCACTTTTTCATTTCTTGCTTATCTCTGTTTTCACTTGCTTTGGAATGAACTGTTAATTTTATGACATTATGGTCTGAAATACTCGCATTATAAACTATTATTTCTTTAACATAATTCACCTCGTTCACAAATACTAGGTCTAAAGTATTTTCCTTTCTTGTTGGCAGGTGATTTATTTGTTGAATGTTTGTATTCTAGTAGCATATCTAATAGCTTTTCGAATTGCCTCTTATCTTCTGCACTACTATTACTCTCTTTTTTATATGTATAAGTACATCCACAATCTCCTATTCGTTCTTTCCATTCTTACGAAAGGAAAGTTGAAGTCACCAGATAGGAGAATAGTCCAGTCCTTGTGATTTCTACATATATCATCCAATTTTTCAATTATTAAGTCAAACCTCTTAGTATTAGGAGGTCTATATGATTACTTAGTTCATAATTTTTCAGATTCAAATTACTTACGCTATTAGTTCACATTCCTGAGTTACTATATTTCTCATATATTTTTTCCTTGTTTTTTTTTGTCTTTCCCATATATTGCGGTTCCCCCTTGATTCCTATTTTTTTCTATCTGATCTATAAGTTTGGAACCCTTTTATTTGATCATTCATTCCCAGTCTCTTGGGAATACCCAGGTTTCACTTATATTCATTATATCTATTTCTTTTTCAATTTGGGTTAGTTCTTCTAAGTACTCTATTTTTCTTTTTGAGTTACTCGTAACTAAACCCGCGCATTCATCACTATGATGGTTTGCGTGTTTTCTCCTTCATTTAATATTGGTAGTAATAAGGATTTTCCCATGTCTCCTCCTGTTCTGGTATGTTGTTCTTTTTTTCATTTCAGAAATTCTGACATTAAAAAATCCAACTTTTGCCCATAACTATTTGATCTTCCTTCATTCATAATTATTCATTTTGTGTCTGAATCTGCAATTTTCTCCGTTCTTGCAATATCCTCTTGCATAATAAATACAGTTATTATCCCTTGAGTAGAATTTTGGAGCTGATGCATTGAAATTTTTTTGCTGACATCTCTGCATATCTCATTGGGTGGTTTGCTTTTCTCTTTTTACCTGATATTCTTGATTTCTCTCTTTATTTGTTTCTTTCTTATTTTGGATTTTATTACTTGGTTGGTTATTTATTTGATTATGATTCATGGCTACAGGTGCATATATTTGCATTTTTTGTCGAACTTACATCCTTTTCCTCTTTTAGGTTTTTGCATATTTTTGGATGCAGATCTCTGCAATCATCCCCATATCCATCTAGGTATGCACATTTACCATATTTTTCATAGTTGTGACATACCTTAGGATGTTTGTAGTAACATCTTTCTCCAAATCTGCAATTCCCTCTTTTCAAAAGGTTGCAGATTTTGTCTTTCTTGTCTATTTTTTCCTCTTTCCCGTCATTGTGTAGATCTGGGTAGAGCCTCTTCGGGATTTGCTTTTCTGTTGCCATATCGTAATTTATTTCTTCGTAGGTATGCTGCTTTATTGCCTCATATGTAGTATCAATGAGTATCTCTGCATCCATACTTTTATCTTGTTCTTTGTTTTCCTTATTTTTTTCTGTCATTTCATTTTTGTTTACTTCTCTTCCGTTTTCCTCTTCTTCTTCTTCTTCTTCTTCTTCCTCTTCCTCTTCTTCTTCATCCTCAACTATTTGTACATTCAATCTTGATTTAATAACATTGTCTATCCATGATAGACATGTTGAACAAAAAATTTTTGTATCTTTTCTCATATCTTTGTATTACCCTCAGCACACTGTGGATGGGTCGGAATGTTGCATGCCAGCACATTTTCTGATTAGGTTTTGTGGATTGAACTATGCTATACCAAACCTTACACAGTTTGCATGCTTTTGGCATTCTTTTTCCTAATGCGTCAATTAGGATATTCACAAGATTCACCTTATTCATTTTCTTTGTCGGAATATGTTGGTTTATGTATCTTTTCTTTATGAGTCTCTTGACCACTTGGATTTTATTTGGAACTTCTTCAATTATTTTCAAGATGTTTTCATTAGATTTGTTCCAGTTTGAAGGATTATATCCTTCTAATATATCTATGAATGCTTTTGTATCTTTTTGTTAGGACTGTTGCTGATTTCATAGATGAGAAATGCCAGTTCCCTTCCTGCTACCTCATCGTATTGCGAATCTGCTAAACACGCTAAATTACGCCATCTCTTCCCGCAGTTGGAACTTACTGCCATCTTGTTCTGATTTACAGTATTAACTAACTTAGAAGACGCTTTATCCTACTATTTTCACACTAATCTTATCACCGATAGTTCACGAACACTTCTAGATATTTCTCAAATTCTAGTCGTATGTTAAACTTGTGATATCTGTTGATTAATCTGATTTCACGCGGGAACGTCTCACCAAGCAAGATGGCTACTACGAGAGAGAGAGAGAAAAAAGGAAATATGGTGACCTTACCTTACAGACCTTACATCTTGTTCGGGTTGCCCCAGGTCCCTCAGTGTGAGGCACCTCTAATGTCTACCAGAGAGTTGCTAGTACATCTTCCGGTATATTTTGCATCTTCCAATCTTGGATGGTCTGGGATGCAGTTTAGATATGTCGAGCTTATTCTTAAACACATCTACGCTCACTCCTGATATATTCCTCAGATGAGCTGGCAACGCATTGAATAGAGCTGCATTATCGATGCTGGTGCGTAGTGGATTAATGTCCTGTGTGCTTTCCTTATTTTTCCTGGTATATTTTTGGGCACTATTAATCTACCTCTGCTTGCTCTTTCTGATATTTTTAGTTCCATGATATTTTATGCTATTCCTTCTATCTGTTTCCATGCCTGAATTATCATGTAGCGTTCTCTTCTCCTTTCCAGACTATATAATTTTAAGAATTGTAGTCTTTCCCAGTAGTCTAGGTCCTTAACTTCTTCTATTCTAGCTGTAAAGGACCTTTGTACACTCTCTATTGTGCAATATCCTTTTTGATAGTGTGGGTACCATATCATATTGCAATATTCAAGTGGACTACGAACATATGTTTTATAAAGATAATCATGTGTTCAGCTTTTCTTGTTTTGAAGTGCCGTAACAACATTCCCATTTTTGCTTTACATTTTGCCAACAGAGTTGCTATTTGATCATTGCATATCATGTTCCTATTCATCATCACACAACGGTCTTTAACTGCTTCCTTATTTGTGATGGTCTCATTATTAGGTCCCTTATATTGCATATAGCTTTCTTTCTCTGTCTCCATAATTTATTGATTCAAATTTATCAGAGTTAAATACCATCCTATTTACCTCTGCCCAATCATATACTTTGTTAAGGTCTCTTTGTAGAGCGTTCCTATCTTCATCACAAGTAATTTCTCTACTTATTCTTGTGTCATCTGCGAAACTACTCACTACCGAATCCTTAACATTATTGTCTATGTCTTCAATCATAATAACAAACAGTATTGCAGCTAACACCGTACCTTGCGGCACACGGATATTACCTTGGCTTCATCCGATTCTCGTCGTTTGCAATAACTATCTGTTTTCTGTTGTGTAAAAATTCTTTTAACCATCTTCCTACTTTATCCACGATATTGTGTTTTCTAATTTTCTTCGCTAATATATTATGGTCTACTTTATCAAAAGCTTTTGCAAAGTCTAAAATAAACCACATCTGTTTCATTTCCGCTTTTCATATTTTTGAATATGTTTTCACGGTGGACTAACAGTTGGGTTTTGTGTACTTTTTCCGGGTACGAAACCATGTTGTCCTTTATTAAACAAATTATTTTTATTAAATGTTTCATAATATTTTTCTTCATTACCCTTTCATACACTTTCATTATATGTGATGTTAGACTCACAGGCCTATAATTACTTGCCTCTAGTCTTGATCCACTTTTGAAAGTAGGGAATATACGCTAATTTGTGCTCATCATATATCTTGCCTGTATCTACACTTTGTCTTAATAATATTGCAAGTGGCTTTGCGATAGAATGAACTACTTTCTTTAACAAAATAGCAGGAATTCCATCAGGCCCTGCAGCAGCTCCATTTTTAATTTCATTAATAGCCTGCACAATATCAGCTTCATTAATATCTATGTCAGCTAAATATTCACTATTTTCATCCCTTACTTCTATATCATTATCTTCATTATCTATTCTAGGGGTGAATTCTCTCTTATATCGTTTCTGCCAGTATGTTGCAAATTTCCTTTTTTTTGTTCATTCGTTAATCTCCATTCATTGCTCAGAGGGACCTATTTCTATTCTCTTTTATTCATCTTCTTCGCAATATGAGTATAATAGTTTGGGGTTTTGCTTGATATTTAATAGGGTTTTTCTTCCAACGTCCCGTTTTTCATTTTTTCTTTGATTGTATAATCTTTTTTTCTGCATTTTCTATCTTACTTTTTAGTTCTATAACTTTCCATGCATTTTTTTCTTTTGCAAGACCTTTTTTCCACTTTCTGATTTTCTGGAACAAGATTCTTCTGTCTCTTGGTATGCATGAATGATGTTTACTTTCTCTTGGATATATATTTTTTCCACTATTATCTCCAATCATATATAATATCTCCGTATTTACCCTTATGTCATCACTTACGAAAATGTTATCCCAATCTTTGTTTAATTCTTCATTAATTTCTGACCATTTTATATTTTTTACTGTAGAAGTTGTATTTTCCATATCCTTCCCACTTTTTCATTTCTTGCTTATCTCTATTTTCACTTGCTTTGGAATGAACTGTTAATTCTATGACATTATGGTCTGAAATACTCGCATTATAAACTATTATTCTTTAACATAATTCATCTCGTTCACAAATCCTAGGTCATAAAGTATTTTCCTTTCTTGTTGGCAGGTGATTTATTTGTTGAATGTTGTATTCTAGTAGCATATCTAATAGCTTTTCAAATTGCCTCTTATCTTCTGCACTACTATTACTCTCTTTTTTATATGTATAAGTACAACCACAATCTCCTATTCGTTCTTTCCATTCTACGAAAGGAAAGTTGAAGTCACCAGATAGGAGAATAGTCCAGTCCTTGTGATTTCTACATATATCATCCAATTTTTTTCAATTATTAAGTCAAACTCTTTAGTATTAGGAGGTCTATATATTACTATGTTCATCAATTTTTCAGATTCAAATTCTACCGCTATTAGTTCACATTCTGAGTTACTATATTTCTCATATATTTTTCCTTGTTTTTGTCTTCCCATATATTGCGGTTCCCCCTTGATCCTATTTTTTCTATCTGATCTATAAGTTGAACCCTTTTATTTGATCATCATTCCCAGTCTCTTGGGAATACCAGGTTTCTTACTTATTCATTATATCTATTTTCTTTTCATTTTGGGTAGTTCTTCTAAGTACTCTATTTTTCTTTTTGAGTTACTCGTAAACTAAAACCCTGCGCATTCATCACTATGATGGTTTGCGTGTTTTCTCCTTCATTAATACTGATAGTAATAAGGATTTTCCCATGTCTCTTTCCGTCTGGTATGTTTTTGTTTCTTTTTTCATTTCCAGAAATTCTGACATTAAAAAATCCAACTTTTCAAATAATATTTGATCTTCCTTCATCATAATTATTCATTTTGTGTCTGAATCTGCAATTTTCCTCCGTTTCTGCAATATCCTCTTGCATAATAAATACAGTTATTTATCTCTTGAGTAGAATTTTGGAGGCTGATGCTTTGAAATGCTTTGAAATTCTGTGGACTCTGCATATCTCATTGGTGGTTTGCTTTTCTCTTTTACCTGATATTCTTGATTTCTCTCTTTATTTGTTTCTTTCTTATTTTGGATTTTATTACTTGGTTGGTTATTTATTTGATTAGATTCATGGCTTACAGGGTGCATATATTTGCATTTTTTTTTTGTCGAACTTACATCCTTTTCCTTCTTTAGGTTTTTTACATATTTTTGGATGCAGATCTCTGCAATCATCCCCATATCCATTCTAAGTATGCACATTTACCATATATTTCATAGTTTTGACATATCTTAGGATGTTTGTAGTAACATCTTTCTCCCCAAATCTGCAATTCCCTCTTTCAAAAGGTTGCAGATTTTGTCTTTCTTGTCTATTTTTGCCTCTTTCCCGTCATTGTATAGATCTGGGTAGAGCCTCTTCGGGATTTGCTTTTCTGTTGTCATATCGTAATTTATTTCTTCGTAGGTATGCTGCTTTATTGCCTCATATGTAGTATCAATGAGTATCTCTGCATCCATACTTTTATCTTGTTTCTTTGTTTTCCTTATTTTTTTCTGTCATTTCATTTTTGTTTACTCTCGTCCTCCTCTTCTTTTCTTTTTCTTCTTCTTCTTCCTCTCCTCTTCTTCTTATCCTCACTATTGTACATTCAATCTTGATTTAATAACATTGTCTATCCATGATAGACATGTTGAACAAAAAATTCTTGTATCTTTTCTCAAATCTTGTATTACCTCAGCACACTGTGGATGGGTCGGAATGTTGCATGCAGCACATTTTCTGATTAGGTTTTGTGGATTGACTATGCTATACCAAACCTTACACAGTTTGCATGCTTTTGGCATTCTTTTTCCTAATGCATCAATTAGTATATTCACAAGATTCACCTTATTCATTTTCTTTGTCGGAATATGTTGGTTTATGTATATTTTCTTTATGAGTCTCTTGACCACTTGGATTTTATTTGGAACTTCTTCAATTATTTTCAAGATGTTTTCATTAGATTTGTTCCAGTTTGAAGGATTATATCCTTCTAATATATCTATGAATGCTTTTGTATCTTTTTGGTTAGGACTGTTGCTGATTTCATAGATGAGAAATGCCAGTTCCCTTCCTGCTACCTCATCGTATTGCGAATCTGCTAGACACGCCAAATTACGCCACCTTTTCCCGCAGTTGGAACTTACTGCCATCTTGTTCTGATTATTAGTATTACACTTGATAAACTAACTTAGAAGACGCTTTATCCTACTATTTTCACACTAATCTTATCACCGATAGTTCACGAACACTTCTAGATATTTCTCAAATTCTAGTCGTATGTTAAACTTGTGATATCTGTTGATTATTGTGACTTCACGCGGGTACGTCTCACCAAGCAAGATGGCTACTACGAGAGAGGAAAGAGAGAGAGAGAGAGAGAGAGAGAGAGAGAGAGAGAGAGAGAGAGAGATGGAGAGAGAGAGAGAGAGCGAGAGAGAGAGAGAGATTTCCACTCGACTAAACCTCTCCCTCAAGGCGAGGATTTATCTTTGCAGAATTCTTGTTTGTTTTTGTGCGGTCTCTTTGTTTGTTTTGACTCTTTTAGACGAGAATATCTTAATATTTCTCTCTTCTTTCTCTACTCTGTTTTTCATGTCGTTATTCTTTGTTCGTCTGTATATAATTAATGTTCAATTCGTCCCAACTTTTGTTTGGATTTTGCCATAAATATGAGAAGCAATACCGAAAAGCACTTAGTCGTTTGAGAACTCATTTGAAGTGAGAGAAATGTCATTTTGACCAAGAAGACTATCATTTTAAATTTAAAAATAAAATGTAGTTTTGACAAAGAATGACATTTATTAACGAAGAAACTAATTTTTAGTATGAAAAAAAACGAAAAAAAAAAAAAAAAAAAAAACGAAGGGATCCGTCTGAAGCGAGAAGATTAAACTCAGAAGTCAAGAAAAAAAAAAATGTCTTTTTTGGAAGGGGGGGGGGGGGGGGGCGGTTGGGTGGCAATCGGAGAAGCCGTTTTGTCATGTACGAAGCCGTGAAGGAATTGGAATCGCGGGAATTATTCCGGAGACTCGCTGAATCCTTTCATTCCTACGACCCCCAAAGGAATCTGGTTTCGAGAAGGATGAGAGAGAGAGAGAGAGACAGAGAGAGAGAGAGAGAGAGAGACAGACATAGAGAGAGAGAGAAGGACCTTACCTTACCTTACAGACCTTACATCTTGTTCGGGTTGCCCAGGTCCCTCAGTGTGAGGCACCTCTAATGTCTACCAGAGAGTTGCTAGTACATCTTCCGGTATATTTTGCATCTTCCAATCTTGGATGGTCTGGGATGCAGTTTAGATATTTGTCGAGCTTATTCTTAAAACACATCTACGCTCACTCCTGATATATTCCTCAGATGAGCTGGCAACGCATTGAATAGACGCTGCATTATCGATGCTGTGCGTAGTGGATTAATGTCCCTGTGTGCTTTCCTTATTTTTCCTGGTATAGTTTTGGGCACTATTAATCTACCTCTGCTTGCTCTTTCTGATATTTTTAGTTCCATGATATTTTCTGCTATTCCTTCTATCTGTTTCCATGCCTGAATTATCATGTAGCGTTCTTCTTCTCCTTTCTAGACTATATAATTTTTAAGAATTGTAGTCTTTCCCAGTAGTCTAGGTCCTTAACTTCTTCTATTCTAGCTGTAAAGACCTTTGTACATCTCTATTTGTGCAATATCCTTTTGATAGTGTGGGTACATATCATATTGCAATATTCAAGTGGACTAACGAACATATGTTTTATAAGCATAATCAGGTGGTTCAGCTTTCTTGTTTTGAAGTGCCGTAACAACATTCCCATTTTTGCTTTACATTTTTTGCCAAACAGAGTGCTATTTGATCATTGCATAACATGTTTCCTATTCATCATCACACCAAGGTCTTTAACTGCTTCCTTATTTGTGATGGTCTCATTATTATGGTCCCTTATATGCATATAGCTTTCTTTCTCTGTCTCCATAATTTATTGATTCAAATTTATCAGAGTTAAATACCATCCTATTTACCTCTGCCCAATCATATACTTTGTTAAGGTCTCTTTGTAGAGCGTTCCTATCTTCATCACAAGTAATTGTCTCTACTTATTCTTGTGTCATCTGCGAAACTACTCACTACCGAATCCTTCACATTATTGTCTATGTCTTCAATCATAATAACAAACAGTATTGCAGCTAACACCGTACCTTGCGGCACACCGGATATTACCTTGACTTCATCCGATTTCTCGTCGTTTGCAATAACTATCTGTTTTTCTGTTGTGTAAAAATTCTTTTAACCATCTTCCTACTTTATCCACGATATTGTGTTTTCTAATTTTCTTCGCTAATATATTATGGTCTACTTTATCAAAAGCTTTTGCAAAGTCTAAATAAACCACATCTGTTTCATTTCCGCTTTTCATATTTTGAATATGTTCTCACGGTGACTAACAGTGGGTTTGTGTACTTTTTCCGGGTACGAAACCATGTTGTCCTTTATTAAACAAATTATTTTTTATTAATGTTTCATAATATTTTTCTTCATTACCCTTTCATACACTTTCATAATATGGTGATGTTTACTCACAGGCCTATAATTACTTGCCTCTAGTCTTGATCCACTTTGAAAGTAGGGGTAATATATGCTAATTTGTGCTCCTCATAAATCTTGCCTGTATCTACACTTTGTCTTAATAATATTGCAAGTGGCTTTGCGACAGAATGAAACTACTTTCTTTAAACAAAATAGCAGGAATTCCATTCAGGCCCTGCAGCAGCTCCATTTTTAATTTCATTAATAGCCTGCACAATATCAGCTTCATTAATATCTATGTCAGCTAAATATTCACTATTTTCATCCCTTACTTCTATATCATTATCTTCATTATCTATTCTAGGGGTGAATTCTCTCTTATATCGTTCTGCCAGTATGTTGCAAATTTCCTTTTTTTTCATTCGTTAATCTCCCTTCAATTCTCAGAGGGCCTATTCTATTCTTCTTTTTATTCATCTTCTTCGCAAATGTGTATAATAGCTTGGGGTTTTTGCTTGATATTTAATAGAGTTTTTTCTTCCAAGTCCCGTTTTTCATTTTTCTTTTGATTGTATAATCTTTTGTTCTGCATTTTCTATCTTACTTTTTAGTTCTATAACTTTCCATGCATTTTTTTCTTTGCAAGACCTTTTTTCCACTTTCTGATTTTCTGGAACAAGATCCTTCTGTCTCTTGGTATGCATGAATGATGTTTACTTTTCTTCTTCGGATATATTTTTCCACTATTTTCTCCAATATTTAAAATATATACCTATATCTCCGTTATTTACCCTTATGTCATAATTTCACTACGGAAAATGTTATCCCAATCTTTGTTTAATTCTTCATTAATTTCTGACCATTTTATATTTTTACTGTAGAAGTTGTATTTTCCATATCCTTCCCACTTTTCATTTCTTGCTTATCTCTATTTTCACTTGCTTTGGAATGAACTGTTTAATTCTATGACATTATGGTCTGAAATATTCGCATTATAAACTATTATTTCTTTAACATAATTCATCTCGTTCACAAATACTAGGTCTAAAGTATTTTCCTTTCTTGTTGGCAGGTGATTTGTATTTGTTGAATGTTGTATTCTAGTAGCATATCTAATAGCTTTTCAAATTGCCTCTTATCTTCTGCAATAACTATTACTCTCTTTTTTATCTTGTATAAGTACAACCACAAAATCTCCTATTCGTTCTTTCCATTCTACGAAAGGAAAAGTTTTGAAGTCACCAGATAGGAGAATAGTCCAGTCCTTGTGATTTCTACATATATCATCCAATTTTTTCAATTATTAAGTCAAACTCTTTAGTATTAGGAGGTCTATATATTACTATGTTCATCAATTTTTCAGATTCAAATTCTACCGCTATTAGTTCACATTCTGAGTTACTATATTCTCATATATTTTTCCTTGTTTTATGTCTTTCCCATATATTGCGGTTCCTCCTTGATTCCTATTTTTTCTATCTGATCTATAAGTTTGGAACCCTTTTATTGATCATCCTTCCCAGTCTCTTGGGAATACCAGGTTCACTATATTCATTATATCTATTTTCTTTACATTTTGGGTTAGTTTCTTCTAAGTACTCTATTTTTCTTTTTGAGTTACTCGTAACTAAACCCTGCGCATTCATCACTATGGATGGTTTGCGTGTTTTCTCCTTCATTTAATACTGGTAGTAATAAGGATTTTCCCATGTCTCTTTCCTGTTCTGGTATGTTGTTCTTTTTTTCATTTCCAGAAATTCTGACATTAAAAATCCAACTTTTCCAAATATTTATTTGATTTCCTTCCATTCATCCAATTAATTATTCATTTGGTGTCTGAATCTGCAATTTTCTCCGTTTCTGCAATATCCTCTTGATAATAAATACAGTTATTATCTCTTGAGTAGAATTTCGGAGCTGATGCTTTGAAATTTTTTTGAAATTTTTTGCTGACACCTCTGCATATCTCATTGGTGGTTTGCTTTTCTCTTTTACCTGATATTCTTGATTTCTCTCTTTATGTGTTTCTTTCTTATTTGGATTTTATTACTTGGTTGGTTATTTATTTGATTATGATTCCAATGGCTACAGGGGCAGCATATATTTGCATTTTTTGTCGAACTTACATCCTTTTCCTTCGTTTTAGGTTTTTCTAACCATATTTTTTGGATGCAGATCTCTGCAATCATCCCCATATCCATCTAAGTATGCACATTTACCATATATTTCATAGTTTTGACAATCTTAGGATGTTTGTAGTAACATCTTTCTCCAAATCTGCAATTCCCTCTTTTCAAAAGGTTGCAGATTTTGTCTTTCTTGTCTATATTTTCCTCTTTCCCGTCATTGTATAGATCTGGGTAGAGCCTCTTCGGGATTTGCTTTTCTGTTGTCATATCGTAATTTATTTCTTCGTAGGTATGCTGCTTTATTGCCTCATATGTAGTATCAATGAGTATCTCTGCATCCATACTTTTATCTTGTTCTTTGTTTTCCTTATTTTTTTCTGTCATTTCATTTTTGTTTACTTCTCTTCCGTTTTCCTCTTCTTCTTTTTCTTCTTCTTCTTCCTCTTCCTCTTCTTCTTCATCCTCAACTATTTGTACATTCAATCTTGATTTAATAACATTGTCTATCCATGATAGACATGTTGAACAAAAAATTCTTGTATCTTTTCTCAAATCTTGTATTACCTCAGCACACTGTGGATGGGTCGGAATGTTGCATGCAGCACATTTTCTGATTAGGTTTTGTGGATTGACTATGCTATACCAAACCTTACACAGTTTGCATGCTTTTGGCATTCTTTTTCCTAATGCATCAATTAGGTATTCACAAGATTCACCTTATTCATTTTCTTTGTCGGAATATGTTGGTTTATGTATATTTTCTTTATGAGTCTCTTGACCACTTGGATTTTATTTGGAACTTCTTCAATTATTTTCAAGATATTTTCATAGAGAGGCTGGGAAGGGAGTTAAGAAGAGAAGAGAGAAAGGGAGAGACAGAGAGAGAGAGAGAGTTACAAGGTGTTACAAGGATTAGGATGTCTCAAAGACTTGTTAGTCCATCCAAGGAGACATCGTGTGCTCACTCATCTGTGGGAGTAGGTTTTACTGTGCATTCACAGTGTCCTAATAATTTGTCTAGCTTTCTTTTAAAGAGAGAGAGAGAGAGAGAGAAAGAGAGATGCTGGGAAGGGAGGTAAAGAGAGATAAAGAGGTTGGAGAGAGAGAGAGAGAGAGAGAGAGAGAGAGAGAGAGAAGGTAAATAAAAAATTCCATGAGAACAAAACGAAAAATCCGACATGTTCCCAAGGCCTGAAAAGAAAGATTCAAAAATGGAACACCAATAAAAATCCGAGGGGGCGAAATCCCCCTTTGGCCCCCTGCCTAAAAATAAGAGCAAATCAAAAACCAAATCAAATAAAAGACGTAACAATAGTCGTCAATCAAAAATGGAGATTCTTCAAGTCTGTAAAGAAAGAGGGAGTGATAAAAATGGGTAAAAGTTAAGTAAACCGCAATAACAGGCTTCAGGAAGTAGGAGAGAGTGCGATCGCAAATTTCACTGAGTTTTAATTCCGCGAGATGCGTGGGATCGCGAATTTGGCGAAGTTTTAATTTCGCGAGATGCGTGACAGAACCTATATGATGTTTAATAAACTGGATGTTTTAATTAACTCCTCCTCCACCTCCTCCTCCGCTCCTTCCCTCTATTCTCCCTCTGCCTTCTCTCTCTCTCTCTCTCTCTCTCTCTCTCTCAGCAATCCGCTTAAGGAATTTTTCTTAACAGGGTCGTATTCTAAAGTGCAGATGGAATCGGGGTAGGAAAAGAACAGAGAGAGAGAGAGAGAGAGAGAGAGAGAGAGAGAGAGAGAGAGAGAGAGAGAGAATATGTGTGAGGTGTAACAGGCATAAAAGAGAAGAAAAATGAATTGATTATTCATCCAATCAAAGTGAAGGAAATCTAGCAAGAGAGAGAGAGAGAGAGAGAGAGAGAGAGAGAGAGAGAGAGAGAGAGAGATTAAACGAAGAATAAGACGCGAAACGAAAACGTCAAAATGATATAGAGGGAGAGAAGGGAATATGAGACCCTTTATATAAATAAAATAAGGGGGGCGGGGACCCTTAGAAAAAAAAAACTGTCGGGAGATGAGAGAGAAAGAGAAGATGATAAAAGGGGGAAAAACAGCAAAGCAGGAGAGACAATAATAATGACAATAATGAAGGGTGGAATGAGAGAGACTTAAAAGCGAATGCTTAAAAAAAATGGATGACTTTTTCCCCTCGTCTATCTTAATGACTTGAACAACAGCATTTTTATTATATTTTTTTTTCATTCCGAACACAGCGGTATTAACAGAAGCTTTAGAATAAGAGTAAAAGGTTTCTCTAAATTCATTACGATTTTCTTTTTGGTGATGTGCAATCTAGTGCTTCAACTAGAATTTATAATTGTGGTGTGTTTAATGTCATTACGGAGGGGAAAGCATGCATAGATACTATATATATATATATATATTATATATATATACTATATATATATATATATACATATATACTAACAGTATATATATACATATATATATGTATGATATAATATATTATATGAATTATAGTATATATATTGGTAATATAGTATATATATATATATATATATATATATATTATATATTATTAATATTTTATATATATATATATTAATTTAATATATTATATTTATTAATATATATATTATATATATATTATATATTATTATAATTATTATATATTATTATATATGTATGTATTATTGTATGTTACCGTATATTTTATTCGAGCCACAAATGTCCTTTAATATCTAATTCGTTCTGCCTCGGAATTAATATATTTTCATATATGTAAATCGAAGGGGAATTTTTTAGTTGATAGTAATTTCGTCCTCTCGTGGGTTCGAACCACCGCCCAGCGAGAGGACGAAATTATTATCAACTAAAAAATTCCTCTTCGGTTTACATACATGAAAATATATTAATTCCGAGATAAAGTGAATTAGATATTAAAGGACATTTGTCGCTCGAATAATTTATATGAATCACGGTGATGTGATATATATATATATATATATATATATATATATCTATATATATATATATATATATATGTAATCTTTTATCATTTATCTAAAGTATTCTATCCACTTATTTTCTAAAATTCTCGTCCAAATCCTTTATATGGATATTCATTAAAAGAATGTAACACTAATTTTCCCATTTATTCATAGTATTTCCTTCTTATTTTCTAATATTTCTAAAAATTCTCTATATGAATATTCAGTAAAAAAAAAAATTATAACACTGATTTTCCAAGGCTATTCTGCCGCTTCCTCTCTCTCTCTCTCTCTGTGCGTTAATAACCTATGTGTTGTAACATCAGATTTAATAGACATAAATCTCTCTCTCTCTCTCTCTCTCTGTGCGTTAATAACCTATGTGTTGTAACATCAGATTTAATAGACATAAATCTGGTGTGTGTGTGTGTGTGTGTGTGCGTCAATAACCTAGGTGTTGCATCGCCAGATTTGATAGTCATAAATCTCTCTCTCTCTCTCTCTCTCTCTCTCTCTCTCTCTATAATGCGCAGGCGCCTTGACACCTGTAATTAACATCCACAGGTCACAGGTAATTCCCAGAGATCAGGAAATAATAATGCCGTCTGATTCTGTTCCCACCTTTGGTTCCCACAAACGCCGCTTTGATGAAATATTCACGGCAGGTGCAGATCAAAGTATTGTGTCTCTTATGGTGGGTTCATTAGAATGTGTAGTGTTTCTTGCTCGCAATCCTGAAATCATACGTTTTTTATTAGATATGTTATATGGTCATTTATATGGGATCTGTTATCACAATAATGTGGTGTTGTTTATTGAGTATATGTACACGAGTTATTCCATATTTCTATATGAAATTAGGACAGTCGTAAGCATAGAAATGACAATAACTAAATATTGGAAAGAATCACAAGATAAAATTATTATTCAGAAGATGAATAATAATGTTATGGTGTTCATTTTAGTATATCCAAGTTATGAAAAACATAAAAATGTGAAAATGTAAAAAACTAAAAATATAACAAATGTATTGATTAAAATGTAAAAAATACGAAAAAAATATAAGAATGATAAAAATATAAAAACATAAAAGATATGCAAAATATAAAAACATAAAAATATAGAATAATATTAAGACGTACAAAAATATTAAAATATAAGAAAATATAAAATTATAAAAATATTAAAATATATGAAAATATAAAATTATAAAAACATTGAAATATATATGAAAATATAAAATCATAAAAAGGAAAAATAAAAATATAACAATCCAAAAATAGGATTATATATGAGATGAAAAAAATATAAAAACATAAAAATACAAATGTTTCTTCTCCTTTTGGCGTGATTTCAGTGAGGGTCGGCATCATCGATCTGGGCTCCAGATTAAACGATACAGAATTCATTCCTCCTTTTGCGTCAATCTCTTCCTGTCAATCTGTCAACTCTGGCGGCGGAAGGAGAGTGAAAGAGACAATGGCTACGTGATTTTACCGTCAATTTTTTTTTTTTTTTTTGGCCGAGTGTACAAAAGGGAATTTTGTCTCATTATATTCTTTTTTTTTACAAGTGGCAGGTTTTAAATTTTTTTTTTCTGTTGTTATTTATATTTTTGATACTTGCTCTTCAATGAGTTTTTTGTTTATCTAATTTTTTCAATTCTTTTTTTGGTAATTCTAAAGTGTAGATATGAATTTTGCTATTGTTGAATGTATATACATATAATACTATATACATATATATATATATATACATATGTATATATATATATATGTATATAGGTACATATATATATATATAGATATATGTATATATATATCATATATAATGATATATATATATATATCTATATAGATATATGATATTGATATATATATATATATATATATATATATATATATATATATATATATATATATATATATGTGTGTGTGTGTGTGTGTGTGTGTGTGTGTGAAATTGTGATAGCCACAATGCCCTCATAACTCCTTGTATTCCTCGCGCTTTCTTGGATACGCTTATCACCACAAAGCCTTGAGATCCAAGTGCGAGAAATATGAAGAAATCACGATGACCGGTAGCCGGAAACGAACCCGGGTTACCATAATCACGACGAGGTCACGTTGCCGACCTGACCACGAGAAGGATAAAAGGTTGAAATATATATGCGTAGAATCAAGGACCATGTGGTAAGACTGGTAGCATCCTCGCCAGATACGCGGGTGGTCCCAGATTCGATTCCTGGGATGGGCGCTCACTGCTGAAACCAATTTGGAGTGCGTGTCTGTGCGTGCGCAATCTTGCCTACGCATAAACGTTGATGGTAAGAAAACAAACCCAGGTTCTATTGTGTTTGTGTGTGTGTGCCTGTGTTTGCGCGCGCCTGCGCATGCATGGCCGCGTATAAACGTTGTTTCTCATTAAGAAAATTGTTCTAAACCAAAGCAAACATATGCGAAGCCCAAATTCACTCGGATAATAGCTTTCATCAGTAACTGAATTACCTTATTAATGCTAATGACTGTATCAATCTCATTTTCCCATAAAGCTCTCTCTCTTCTTCTTTTTTTTATTTTTATTTTCCCGAACGGGAAATTGTTTCATGTAATTAGTTTAATTTTCCCGGTAAAGAGTTGCTCGCCGTGCTGTCCTGTTTATGCTAAATCAATAGCAGTGGCGGTGGATTGCTTTGGTTAGAGAGAGAGAGAGAGAGAGAGAGAGAGAGAGAGAGAGAGAGAGAGAGGAACACCACACACACATGTATATATATATATATATATATATATATATATATATATATAAACGAGTATGCATTGTATGTGCCTATGTAATTACAAGCAATTTAGTTATAATCTTTAATAAATATCCCATATATGTGCATCATTATCTCTATTCATAATGAATTGGTCGACTTCATTGTCATGAAGATTTTATTATCATGACAATATATAGCTATATGAATTGGATTTTCCTGATGATAGTATTGTACTCAGTGGAGAGAGAGAGAGAGAGA
Source organism: Macrobrachium nipponense (assembly GCF_015104395.2). NCBI lineage: Eukaryota > Metazoa > Arthropoda > Malacostraca > Decapoda > Palaemonidae > Macrobrachium > Macrobrachium nipponense. The sequence goes on along the minus strand of NC_061105.1, from coordinate 15,280,283 downwards.
GAGGAGAGAGAGAGAGAGAGAGAGAGAGAGAGAGAGAGAGAGAGAGAGAGAGAGAGAGAGAGAGAGAGAGAGAGAGAGAGAGAGAGAGAAATGAAATTTGAGAGATAATTTGCTATTGAATTCACGATAAAAATATTCAAATTCATCATTCATTCAAACATTTATTCAGTCACGTAACGAGAGCAAGTGATTAACAGCATTACGTTATTGTTATTATAACTGTTATTAACATCATTATTATTCGATGAACTTTCAAAACGGAGAATTCCATTTACAATTTAGAGAATCATAGTTTTTATCTATTTTTATGTATTATTTAAGTATTTTCAAAATTAACTCATCTAATGGCTATATCTATACCTGCATTGCTAATTACAGGTGTCACCAACAATCATTTACTTCCGTGCAACTCCAAACACCAGTTTAATATAAAAGAATTTCAAAGGAGTAATCGGTAATCACTAAGTTGCCAGATAGTTCCAGTTCCGGGAAAGTTTGATGGTTTAAATAGTCCCCTTGTTGTGTTGCAGTCAACGGTCAGTGTGAAGGTTGTCAGTGAGGTGAAAGTACGCGATCCTCGCTTGTTTAACAGCATGGGCGGACGGGATGGAACTCTACCAGTCTATCTGTGAGAGAATGGGTGGACGGTAAGGAAATCTACCTGTCACTTTCTCCCTCTCTCTACGCATACAAGTATACACAGGTATACATGCATGCATTTATACATAGGGGTACACTATCTCCAAACATTCCACGCACTAACCAGAGAGAGAGGAGATTGTATGTATAGTTTTTGTTTAGTTTATTTATTTTAGCTTTTTTTCACGTGCGCGGCTGCGCGCACGATGAAGCTCCATTTTTTTTTTTCGAATTTTGTTCTTCACTTTTAAAGGCTATCGTACGAAATGCACGAGGATGTAAATAGCGGAATATTAAGCCCGTTTTCCCCAGTTTCACGATCAGTGCTAACCATCACGAATGTGCAGTTTTTTTCTTTTATTTTTCATGCCTTGTTTTCATTTTGGAAAATATTGCGTTTTTCTCCCCGTTTCCGAGAAAAGTCCTTTTTCATTATCAGGGATTTTCTGGTTGGCCGTTCGGTGAAGTTCGTTTTTCGATTTAACGTAATTTATTTTATTATTAATATATCTGTTCCGAGAAACTATACTTTTAAAGTCTGTCACCGAAATCGAAAAAAAAAAATATTTTTTTTTCATTGGCTATTGTTAGCCTAATTTTTCATACTATGATTTTTCAGCAAATACATTCCCATGAATTCGGAAGGATAATAAATGAAAGGGCTATGTATTTGTACGTTGCTGGTATTAGGATGTTTAGGAAAAATTCTGCGAAATTAGTGGGTATAGGCCTAGTGATTGCTTGGGCAAAATTGTTTTCCTTATTGTTACCATTCTAAATGGCTATTTTCCCTTAGCACGATGTTTCGATAACTTAATCTTTAGAGGAATTGTATTTGTATATTCTAAATTAAGATATTCTTAGAATAAGGTTTATGTAATAGCATCTTACCCAAAGAGTAGTTTGAGTGCGTAGGCCTAGGCTACCAAACTACGCTAGATGAAAACACGAATTAAACTAGGATTTGTTGCAAGTATAAAAAATACATCAGGAATGACTCTGAATCGAGTAACAGAAGTAGGTTTCTACGGTTTGTTCAAGTTGTCCTGAAATAGGCTACTCTCACCAAGTTTGACGCTTCGGGATTTCGTTGAGAAACCATGTTTGATAAATGCCTTTTGTTAAAGAAGTCTAAGGCTGCCTGTACATGTCCAAAGCTGGAATATTTATGGAATAGGCAATATCCTATAGACGTACCTATAGAGAGAGGACTTACGCATTACAGTAACATGGTTGAACGATAGTTGTTGACACAAGCTGTAACCTATAGGCCTATCTAGGTACTACTATTTGATAACGAGCAAGATCTTTTTGGATTTATATTACGTGGCAGCTGTAAGACGTCATAATTTCATAACTGAGTTGTCATTGCATTTATGTGACACAATAATATGATGAAATGTAAGTCGTTTTAACAAGAAAGCTTATCTGGTGCTAGGAGGACACAATTCTGGTCAGCATAAAATGACGGGTCCAGTAAAATTCAATATGCTTTTCGTACCTGTGAAATGTTATTGAACTTTCTCTCGAAGAATTTATGTGCCCATTTCTGTAATTATAGGGTACACCGGGTACCATTTATTCTATTATAAAGAAAACGAACGAAGTGAAATAGAAAGGCTCGTCTTCAGCTGCGGGCAGCGCCGCCCTGGTGGATGAGCACCAAACTAAACGGTACTGGAGCGCAGATAACATCTAACATCTCCAGTTATCACCGATAATTTCTGGTTCCCTAAGTACTTAGTACAAACAAAAGTGGTTAAAAATAATTTATAAACAACTTTTATGTTATTTCCTCGCTAGGACATGAAAATATAGATAATGTATTATGTAACTAAAATTCGGTTTGTGAGTCATATTTCATCTCCAAAAGGTCCCCTGACGAATATTAGGCTAATACATAGGATTATTTATATTCCTTCCCAGCGATGGAGGATATTGATTTTTTAGCACTTAACGGGTTAATAATGAATCTGTTTTTATTATAACTGGTTTTACCAAAGGAAAAAAAACATTAGTACTATAGTTTTCAATTTAGGCTTTTACGTAGCTTGTAGCCTTAGTGTATTACGAGAGAAGTGTTATGTATTGCAATTTAGTGTCCATATTCGTGATTATACAAAGTTCGATGTAGAAATCCAATTTCACCACAAACAAGAAAAAAATCACAAAGTCGTAGTTTTAAAACTTCATAGTTTCCACAACAAACGTGTAGTGCATACACATAGACCTATAATGATAAGTTGTAATTCCTTAGTAATGAGTCACTTGTTTTTATATTTTGTGTATGTATGCATTTATGTTTGTATGTATCTGTGATTATTCAACAACAGTAGACTGTTCTAAATAAATTGTGTACTATGCTTAGGCCTATGTGGTAGTTACTTAATAATGATTCTCTCATTTGTGTATTTTGTGTATATATGTATGTGTGTATGTACATCTAGATAACGGAAAGCAATGATAAATGTATGTATGTAGTATATATGCATGTTCAGCATCACTAAACTAACCAACTATTTTATCATTTAACTATTTATCAAGTGCCTGGGCAAAATGAAGATATAGTACCAGCGTAATAAAGAGAAAGATAAATATTTGATTTAAAAAAAAAATCATTCACAGAGACCCTAACCTTTTCTCATGTGACAGCAATATTAGGGAGACCATTTTTTTTCTTCTTTTTAATAAATATGGGATGGAAGGACTTAAACCCAGCGCAGGACTTAGAGAAAAAGCAGCTTAAATCGACGTTATACTTTTAGACGCAGAGGTTAAGCTAGAATTAGTTTTTTCCCCTATTTTTTTTCCCTTTATGAAAACAAAGACCTAAGGCTTTCTGTTATGGGGAAAATGGCCATTTTTGTTTTTTGTCTGTAAAAGAAAACTATTGAGATGGCTGTTCGTCTGACCGTCACTAGTATCTGTCCGCGCCTTTCCCTGTCCACTCTCAGATCGTAAAACTACTGAGGCTAGAGGGCTGCAAATTGGCATGTTCACCATCCACCCTCCAATCATGAAATCTACCAAATTGCAGCATTCTAGCCTCACTAATTTTCAATTTAAGATTAAATTTAGTCATGATCGTGCGTCTGGCAACACGATAGGACAGGCCACCACCGGGATGTGGCTGAAAGTTTCATGGGCCGCGGATAATTTAGAATTATACGTTGTACAGAAAACTCGATTGTGCAGATCAGATATCGACACATTTTTACTTTTTTAAATTGTCGATGAGGCACTAATGACGCGTTTATTAATTTTTTATTTTTATTTTAGATAAAAGAAATAGGTCTAAGGTTTGTGTTAGAAACATTTGTTGACGGAGCCAGATAATAGAGCATATCAATGAAATATAAATGTAATGTAATTATAGATATAAATTCCAAAAGGAAATCAGAGAGAAAGACGGATAAACAATAAATACAATAATATATCTTGGAAACCGGTAGCCATGCGAGTAGTTCCATAACGCGAGCGACCATCCATGAAGTGAAGGACTTTTGGTAATGATTCTCATTCAGATTTCTCAAACGCGCTCTACTAATTAATTCTACTAATGTTCATAACGAAGACAGGACTGAAAAGATAATGCGAATACATAATATTAGATTAAATTAGTTATTCTAATTAGTGAATCCCAAGACCAGCAAATCAAGTACATCCATTTGAAAGATGTGTACATATAATATATATATATATTATATATATATATATAATAAGTATTTAATTTTATAGATATAAATATGCATTATATATATATATATTATATATTCCTCTGAATCTACGTCTGAATAGACATCATCTAATAAGGCTACCCTTTCATTCTCTATAGAAATGAATTCTGAATAACGGGTCAAAGATCTCCCGAGGTTTAGGGGAGAGTAGTACCCATTACTCTGGAGTATTGAGGTTTAATGAATGGAGTTAAGATGAATAGTATTCTAATGAATGAAACTCTGTGGCCACAGCGTAGTTTGTAGATCAGATTTAAAGGCTATGAGTTACTGAGGCTTATTGACAACGATTTTCTAACTTCTTGCCGGCTTAATGACTTGGCAGTTTGTATGTGTGTGTGTGTGTCTGTGTATATCTATGTATGTACGAAATATATGTGATTCGTTTAGAATGATTTTCGATGTATTTTCATCATCTTAATGACTTGGTTGTCCGGTGTATGTATGTATATGTATGAATTATATGGGGTTCGTTGAGAATTATATTCTATATATCTTTATCAAAGTAATGACTTTGGCAGGTTGATGTAATATATATGAATGAGTGTAGGTATATAAATCAATTTCTGACTCACATTATATATATATATATATATATATATATATATATATATATATATATATATTTTATATATATATATATATATATATATATATATATATATATATGTAGGCTTGGAGATATTTGAGAATTTATTAATAAAATTTATTTTTTTTATTTCAAATAGGCAGTTTTAACAGAGCAGAACTGGGATCTAACTGGAATATAAATTCAACTTATAACTTTTTGAAAATTGACCTTTAAATTTTTTTTTAAACTAATATGATATTGTTATAATTCTTATTCATTAATATCATTATTCATTATATTTTTATCATCGTCGTTGTTAGTTTTATTTGTTTTTTTTTATGAGTGTGAAGTGTAACTGCCGAGCTGGGGTTAAAAAAAAAAAAAAGAGAGACAAAAATACACAGAAAAAGCACATAAAAAACACATACACACACACAAACAAAAAAAAAAACACACACACACGCATACACAACGGCTACCTCCAAAATTTCGCACTTTAACTGCCGAATCACAGAGAAAAATATCCCTTCACACGTTCGACTCGTACCTTAAAAAAAAAAAAAAAAAAAAAAAAAAAAAAAAAAAAAAAAAAAAAAAAAAAAAAATAAAAAAAAAAAACAAAAAAAAAAAAAAAAAAAAAAAAAAAAAAAAAACTCGGTGAAAAATCAGGGAAAACTATTTTTACCTTTTACCTCAGAGAGACCTGTCGACTTTTTTTTTCGTGAGACTTTTTCTTTCTGCAAAATTGCAGTTTTTTTTCTTTCTTCCTCACTCTCGCGTTAAATCCTCTGCATGAATGAGGATGTTTGAGAATAATTGGAGTATATTGATGGCTGTTTTGATCGAGAGATGAGTAGATAGGAAATGAGAGAGAGAGAGAGAGAGACACGGGTATTTTTTACCTGTTTTTATATATTGATAAGAAATGAGAGAGAGAAATAAGTATCTTTTATTCATTTATATTTACATTTATCAAATTTTAGATTAGTAGAGAGAGAGGGGCATTTTCTATTTACCTACATCTATGTATTTATCAAAACCTTTGTCCTTCATTCAACTTATAACCATTTCAGTTTTAAAGTTCAAATCATCCAAATCACTTCTGCTTATTTGCTAGTTGACAACTCAGGAATCAACCAGCTGGCTGCAGAATTCCCTTTCTTCCCCAATGTTTCCTTACTTGCTTAAGAGGAAGTAAATCAGGCCTCTCTAATGCAGAGGCCAAAGGGGCTGGCAACCCAAAACGACGGGAAAACCTAAGCAGGAAAGGAGGTCCAAAGCACTGCAGTAGGGGGAATGAAATGTTCAGTCTTCGTCTAATGCGGTGCACCGTAGGCATTATTCAAGGTTCTTTGCAGCGTCCCTTCGGCCCCTAGCTGCAAACCCTTTTCTCTCTCTTTCTCTGTCTCTCTCTTTTCTGTACCTCCATTCATATTCTCTTTCTTCTATCTTACTTTCCCCCCTCTCCTATCAATTGTTTCATAGTGCCACTGAGAGGTTTCCTCCTGTTACAACTTTCAAAGCTTCTGCTCTCAATTTCCGCTCCAGCGCTTGGCTTTTGGCCTAAATTTCGAGCTATCGGTACTTGAACGGGGAAAACGAGCACAAACATCTACTTATTTTAAGGGTGTTGGTGTTTGTTTACTCCTCGTACGCGCATGCGCTCTCGTCCCAGTAATTAACGTCGGCACGCCAACTTAAATCCCCGCAGATCAGGAAATGAATCCGACAAAACGCCGCTTTTGATGAATTATTCATCGCCGAGGTGGATTTGAGTATTGTGTCTCACGCGGCCGCTTAATTGGAATGCTGTTTCTCTTTTTTCGTCTCGTGCATTTATGCTCGATGATGATTTAGTGTCGTGAGAAAAGCATCTTTTGTTATAGGATAAGTTTTAAAATTAATATGCATAATAAATATTGTTAAATGTATGTAAAGGATATACTAAAACCTTGAACATCAAAATCTTTAATAAGTAAAATTTAGCCAATTAAGTAAGTAGCGTGAGAAAAACGTATTTTGCTGTAGATTAAGTTTTAAATAATTATGGGAAATAAACTTTGTGAAATATTAAATGTAAAGGAATATATTCAAACCTCGAAAGACGAAATCTTTGAATGGAAAAACTCAAAATTGAGCCATAAAATAATTATGGGGAATAAACTTGGTAAAATGTTAAACGTAAAGGGCATGTATAGTCAAAGCTCGGAAAACGGAATCTCTAACAAGGAGAACTCAGAACTGAACCAAAACAAAATCTTTAAACGGGGAAAAACTCGAGACTGAACCAGCTGTTACAAATAGCTTTAAGTCTCTCTCTCTCTCTCTCTCTCTCTCTCTCTCTCTCTCTCCGTCTTATCTGTGGCCTGCAACAGTGAGGAGCTGATTGTAAAGAAATACAGAATCGAAAACATTCCGTCTCGCAATGTTTACTTTCCGAGCCTCCTCTACCCAGAATCCGTAGGAACCCAAGTCCCTTCCTTGACACCATTTCAAAGGGTATTATTGCAGTCAGCGGAGACCACCGAACTCCATTAATCATCTTTTCAATTAAACGGTATACAAAGTTTCCTCGTCTTTCGATCACTTTGGCCACCCATCAATCACCTCTCGTGCTGAAAACAAAAAAAGATCGGTGAAAGAGACAATGAAATTGTCATTTCGTCGATACAAAGTGATTTTTTTTTTTTCAGGGAGTGGCACGTTTCTCATTTTTTTCGGTTTAGTCTCTAATTACGATTTGATTTTGTTTTGTGTTGTATTTTTAATACTGTTTAGTCTCTAGTTCCTTTTGTTTATGTTTTGCTTTTATTTTTCATTGTCGTGTTAGTGCTGATCTATAGTCATACAAAAACAGTTCGTTCTCCTTCAGTGTTTCTGACCTATGTACGTATATATGAGTGTATGTATGTAAGAGAGTGCATTCATGTGTATTTTCATATATTTGCCTACCAGTGCCCTTTCCTAAACCATGGAAAATCTGAGTTTTTCTCCGTGCGTTCACCGGTCACAAAAGAAAAAACTGGGCGAGGGGGGAATAACTAAAAAACAACACCTTTGACCATAAAAGGATATTGTATATACACAGCGTAAGCTTTTGTATAGAATATGAATACGAGGGGATTTTTTTTTTACATAAATATGGGTGTAAGTGGACTGCTGGTGGGCGGGAGAGGGGGGGGAGGGGGGCGGGGGATGGGGGGGGGGGCGAGATTAAAGTGACCCCAGCACGATTAAAAAAAAAAAACCAAATGGGGGAAGGTTATCTACATGTTATATTTTTAGGCCAGGGGGGGGGCGAAGCTAGGATTAAGATTTTTATATATATATATATTCCAGAGTCCGTAACGATAATGTTTGTGATCTGCGAAAGAAAATGCGCTGAATGCTCTTGTACTTTTTTTTTTTTCTTTTAGATTTTAAACGAGTCGCCAAAGTGGAGATATAATGGCCCGTGAGATATATTTACAACTTTCCTCTTCCGTTTTTAAATAAAGTGGGCGTTTGCTCGGATCAAGAACACTGAGGAAATGTGTAGTAGTGTATCTCCACGAGAGCTGTATGAACTGGGAGATAAGGGAGGTGAAGAAAAGAGAGAAAACAAGAAAGATTTGGTGCATTGCGTAAGGGAGGGGCGAGAAAAATAAGCATTATTATTGTAAAATGTGATCTCATCAATGATGACTCTATTGTTTTGTTTTTTGTCAGTATTTGTTTTTATTTCATTGCTTTGATGCTTCGTAATCACTGTTTATGTTCAAGTTGTGCACTAGGATTCATCTCCACAAACACACACACACACACACACACACACATACAGGGAGAGATTGGACAGTACGTTTCAATAAAAATAATCACTGAAACAATCTACATGATTGAGGGTGTTTCACTGTATGGTATAATCCCTTTCAAATCATCTTTTGGGAGAGAGAGAGAGAGAGAGAGAGAGAGAGAAGACATGTTCACAGCAGAGTTACAAGACATTAAAGTCTCTCCGCTTTACGAGAGATAAAGTCGAGTCCTTTTAGGAGTTTTACGATGCTTGTACATTTTAGCCGAAGGCTGACGCGCGCTTCGCCTTATGTCCTAAAATGATACAAGGACGTCGCTTAAACGGAACAGTTCAGACCATAAGACTTTGGCGAAGGCTGTGGGCGTGATACTGGGATGGTAGTAATTCCTAAGCCACAGCAATATCTTATTTCAGAAGGTAGAGTCAGAATACAAGCACAGATAAGCCGGATTGGCCAGGATGGTCTGCATGTGTATGGAAAATTGGAGTTTATAAAGCGTAGGGGATATAGTAACCTATCATTTTAAAAAGAGTGGATCAGAGCAATGTATGTGCGTAAGAAACCAATGTTTATTCAATATAACACTAAAAAAACAACGTTAATTCTATATAACATTAAAATTACTCTTCAGAATCGATTCCTTGAATTACCGAGTCTAAACGATGCTCAATTCAAGTCAGTGAAACAGCGAATGACACGACAGACTTAACTTACCAAACAGACTGCCTCGCTTTTGTAAGCAACCGCTCCTTGAACTCCGCCATCTTGGGAGGAGCATATGGCGAGGAAAACATTACTATATTGTCTGGTTATCAGGAGCAACACTGTGGTGATTAAGATCCTGGACCGCTGCGTAATTAGGGTCTAATGAGGGTAATTACGAGCTAGTTATGTGCAGAGTGTATAATGTTTTAAAATTAATTCTAGTGATTTTATCATTCAAATCCCATTGACGATGCGTTTCTCATCTCCAGGTTCTAAGGTACTCTCATGTCAGAGGAGTAGGTTGGATAAAACCTACGGAATTTGCACCTCAATATTTGACGTTTCTTGGGCAGACTAGATTATGTGACACTCTCTCTCTCTCTCTCTCTCTCTCTCTCTCTCTCATTATAAACTCTTACGGTAATGTTTCGAATCACTTCTCTCTCTCTCTCTCTCTCTCTCTCTCTCTCTCTCTCTCTCTTATCTATAAACCATTAGGGTAATGTTTTGATCCCCATCACTTCTCTCTCTCTCTCTCTCTCTCTCTCTCTCTCTCTCTCTCTCTCTCTCTCTCTCTCTCTCTCTCTCTTTTCTATAAACCCTTACAATAATGTTTCGAATCGCCTCTCTCTCTCTCTCTCTCTCTCTCTCTCTCTCTCTCTCTCTCTCTCTCATCTATAAACCCTTACAATAATGTTTCGAATCACACGGAAAATTCTTTCCGTACTTCACGTCAAAGAACCGAATTGGTGTTCGAAAATACCGCATCGGAAAACCACTTCTATAATAGAATTGCTGTTTTATTCACTGCAAGGCTCCGATAGTGCTCTGCTAACTTGAATATGCACTTAAATGAAGGATGCAGAGTGTCTACGTTTATGTATACATAAGCAGCGTGCTATTGAAATAAGCACTGCACACGATGCAATCGTCCTTTAGCTCCTGAATGTGTAAAGACCACGGTCACAGAGCTACTGAGAACTGTAATTAATATGTAATTGTCGTCTTCATAGTCCATCTTCCCAGAAAAGCTATTTTAAATCCACCAGTCGGCATCTCCGTAATCATTGCCAGCAACTTCCACCGTTACTGAAGATTTCTACGACGTATAAAATCTTCAACGATGGGCTAGTTACGAAGTAGAGTGATGAAGTTTTAGCATAAATCGTTTTTTTAATTTTTTTTACGTTGTAACGTGGAACGTGTTCTGTTTAGTGGCTCGTAAACATCTTTTGCCGTTTGCAAACAAGGGGCAGGGATATATTGCTTTTTTCTTTAGCCTCTCTGTTTATCTATGTATCGCGTGCTATCTCTCGTCCTTGGTATATTCTTACGGCATTTGCTCAATATATCTTGAGAGAGAGAGAGAGAGAGAGAGAGAGAGAGAGTCCTGTTTGTCACCATATTACACTAGTTTTGTCTAGAGTCTCGTCTATCATCATATTAGACACAAGAGTCTCGTCTATCATCATATTAGACACTAGAGTCTTGTCTGTCATCATATTAGACACTAGAGCCTCATCTTCCATCATATTAGACACTAGAGTCTTGTCCTTCATCTTATTAGACACAAGAGTCTTGTCTATCATCATCTTTGATACTAGTATAGTTTATCACAATATCATAACCTATGTACCTCTCATAATTTGTAGTTATACAGCGTTTGCACAATCTCTTGAGAGAGAGAGAGAGAGAGAGAGAGTCTCTAGTTGCCTGTTTATCTCAGTATTACACACACTCTCTCTTACTTTGTAGGAGCTTATAGTGTTTCCGCAGTCTCCTTATAGAGAGAGAGAGAGAGAGAGAGAGAGAGAGAGAGAGAGAGAGAGAGAGAGAGAGAGAGAGAGAGAGAGAGAAATCCTTTAATTGCCTATTAATCTCTATATTACACACTACCATACTTTCTAGAGTTTAATATTAATTCCTCGAAATAATGCGGTTCTGATCCCACAAAAATCTGTAGGTCTCGTTGCTGAGTAACCAATTGGTTCATAGCCACGTCAAAACATCTAATTCTTCGGGTCAGCCCTAGGATAGCTGTTAATCAGTTCAGTGGTCTGATTAAACTGAGAAATACTTGACTTTTCTAGAGTTAAATAGCATTTTCTCAATCTTGAGAGAGAGAGAGAGAGAGAGAGAGAGAGAGAGTCTTTAGTTGCCTGATTATCTCCATATCTAGTAATTTAGTACTCGACTACCAGTCTGGTAGTCCGAGTTCGCTCCTGGCTGGAATTTCTCAATGTTGTTCGGATCCCACAAAAATCTGTAGGTCTCGTTGCTGAGTAACCAATTGGTTCCTAGCCATATGAAAATATCTAATCCTTCGGGCCAGCCCTAGGAGAGCTGTTAATCAGCTCAGTGGTCTGGTTAAACTAAGATATATGTCCTAGTGAGGGGACTGAGTGTTCTAGTGAGGGGACTGTGGGTCCTAGTGAGGGGACTAAGTGTCCTGTGTGGAGGGAACTATAATATTTTGGAGAAAAGATAATTGGTGTGACTAATTACTGACTAAGACTTAAATACCGGGGGGTTGTCTGTGAGACTTGAACTATTATAATTCCATTAATTACCCTGTAAGAACCTGAATCATTCAATTAGTACTTTACTTTGAATAAATGTCTATTTTTGTAGTTCCGACTCTGATTTGATGACCTGATGGACTGGAGAGAGAGAGAGAGAGGTTGCGAGAGAGAGAGAGAGAGAGAGAGAGAGAGAGAGAGAGAGAGGGGGGTATTACCTGTGTCTGAAAGAGAGGGAGAGAAAGAGAGGGGGGAGGGACTGAGTGTTACCAGTTCAACTTCTGCTCTTGGCTAAACGCATACCAAATATGAAAATACCGGGGGGGCTGACGCTCCCGCTGTTAATATATACTTAACCAAACTTGATCTCCTTTTTAGATTGATACAGCATTTTCAAACCTTTTGAGAGACAAATAGATGTATAGATAGATAGAGAGAGAGAGAGAGAGAGAGAGAGAGAGAGAGAGAGAGAGAGAGAGAGAAAGAAAATTCCCTTCCTGCAACATTCATGATTTCATTTGATTAAACCAGAATATCAGTTGTTATTTTTTCTCGTGTTTCGAGGGAAGGGGGCAAAAAAATATTCCGCGTTCATTTTCGCAATATAAAGGGTTCATCCATTTGCTGGTTTGCAATATTTCACGCAGATGCAATGATGCTTCTCAGTTTTTTCCTCTTTTTTTTCTAAAAATAGTCTGTGTATATTTGGAGAGCTATCAGGGTGGTAGACGTGGAAATGTGAACAAATGATTGGTAGTTTTTTTTCATCTTTTTAAGCCAGGTTTGGCTTGCATTGCAATTTCACGTTTTTCACTTTGGGTGTATTTTTGATTAAAGAAAGTTCGTTATATATATACATGTGTGTGTGTGTATGTATGCATGTGCGTATGCATATATATATATATAAATATATATATATATATATATATATATATATATATATATATATATATATATATATATATATAAAAACAAGGAGCTGAAGGAGACGTCATGAACTAGCAATTGTCCGTGCAAGAAACAGACCGCTACCTTTCAGAAGGGGAACCAAGGACCTAATGACATCAAAAACAGAGACAGGGGCACACTCAAGACATTCTGTCTGTTGAAATAGATTATTTTTATTTTTTAGATTTTTTTTAAGTTTTGATATTTTTCTAATTTGTAGATTTCTTGATTCTTGAGTCTTTGTAACATTTCCATATATATCACAATTGCGTTTTTCAGCTTTGAAAATGAGGCTGTGTCATCGAAAACGTCAGCTTGTATATATATATATGTATATATATATGTATGTATATATATATGATGGTATATATATATATATATATATATATATATATATGTATATATATACATATATATGTATATATATATATATATATATATGTATATATATATGATATATATATATATATATATATACATACATAAATAAATGTTTGTGAAAGTAAGAATTCACTCACACTCATAATCATAAATATGTTCTGACAACCACATACACCTGCTTTTCTGTACATACCATATATAAAAATAATTGATTATATATATATATATATATATATTATATATATATATATATATATTAATATATGTGATGTATATATCTATATACATATATGCCACAGACTCTCATACAACAGTGAAAAATCAAATGATATCCCGGAGTTACATATGCTCAATTAATGGGGGATAATTCTGCGTCATTTTAATGCATTTTAAAAGCAGGGAATATAAGCGGAAATTACAATTTTGACCTCGAGTGATTTACTTGATTTTGTTACGTAAAATATATTAATACGTTTTTCAGGTGTTATTCATCACTGATATGAAGAAGATCCCGAAGGGGAGAGAGAGAGAGAAGAGAGAGAGAGAGAGAGTCAGAAAATAGCTGGTAGGTACTTTCTTCTTCTCCAGAACACCCTAATTTCGAAATGCCTGTTATCATATACTATTTGTATTTCAGTTCTCTCTTATTCTAATAGATGGCGCCTTCGTGGTATCCAGTAGTTCACTAACATCATATATATATATATATATATATATATATATATATATATATATATATATATATACATATATATTTATATATATACAGTATATATATACGTATATATATATATATATATATATATATATATATATATATATATATATATATATATATATATATATATATATATATATATATATATATATATATATATATATAAACAACATCAGTTACTTGTGATATATATATCGAAAAGATCTCAATCCTTTTTATTGCAAGCAATTTATTCCCTCGTCAATAAACTTCGAAAAACAACCGAAGACGGGGGAGAAATTCTAAAAAAAGAAAGAAAGAGCCTGAGAAGAGGAGAAAAAGAGGACATTAGCAAATAACTATCGGTTTTATCTCGTTTCGCCGAACGTCTGGGCTTAAGAAGCTACCCAAACAAACGTTTCCGCTCGCAAACGTTTTATCTCGCCGACGCTCAACTTTTGCTCCAGTCTTATGCGCTGTTTTTTCTTCCTCTTCTTCTTCTCATCCTCCTCCTCCTCCTCCTCCTCCTTTTTTTTTTCGTCCTCCTTTTCTCCCCATCCTCCTCCTCCTCCTCCTCCCCTTCCCCCTTCTTCTTCTTCTTCTCTCCTCCTCCCCTCCTCCTCCTCCTCCTCTCTTCTTCTCGGTCCTTTCCATCCTCCTTTCCTTCTTTGTCCTTTTTTTTATTGTCTTCTTCTTCTTCTTCATCCCTCCTCCTCCCCTCCTCATCCTCCTCCCCTTTTCTTCTCTGTCTTCTTCATTCCCCTCCTTTTTCTTCCTCCTTCCTTTTTTCTTCCTTTATTGCTTCTCTTCTCACCTCCTCCACCTCTCCTCCTCTCCTTCTGCTTCTCTTTCTCGGAGATAAGGCCGCCGCCTTCCAAGCAAGAACCGCCATAAACACAACTCGAGATGGATTTAAGAAGGCAGGAACCACTACATTTCGAAATGCGGAGTTTTTAAATTTATTTTTGTTATTTATTTTTAATTTTTTCTCTCTCTCCACGGCCATATTACTCCAAGGCCCGTCGGGAAATGTCCATGTTTTTATTTTTGCGAATATCCCGAGGAGATTAAAACTGCCGTTTTTTTTCGAGGAGATTAAAACTGCTTTTTGGTTTTAGCTTATTCAAGGATTTTGCGATGCAATGGGTTATGTTCTGGCGCTCATTCTCTCTACTAAGCCGCTTTAAGATTGCTTCAGGGAAAGGGTTCGTAGATGTAATACATTATTTCGTTGTTTTTCTTATTATTATTTCTGTTTATCTATATTTTGTTTAAGTTCTATCTCGGTTGTTGTTGGTTTCGCAACATCTACCTTTATCCCTAGTTTATATTTGTTTTTCTCACCGACACTTTTTCACTTTATAACAGGCAATTTATGTCTCCCTCTCTCCATTGTTTCTACCTGTTCTGGGGAATACACCTCTCTGACCATGATATATTCACCATTTTCTATAGGTATTATTTTTGACACTGATCCTTCGAGTCGAAGGATAAATTCCCCGCACACGCTTAAGCAGAATCATAACACTGACAAATGTTACAGCGGAAAGCCTTAGCGGTTGCTATCTCCTTTTTCGGCAGGTGTTAGCCTATCACCTCCTTCTAAAGTTGAAATCTTTCTTCTATTCCTTCCGGAAAGAGAAGGGTATAGGGCAGTGGTTCCTGAAGCTTCTCAGTTCCGATACCCCAATGTTCAACCTGATACCCACTCTCCAATATCAGCCTGCTACGCCCAACTTTTATAGCTTTTAATTTTCAGTACAAAAGAGCAAATAGGATGGCTATAAACAAACAGCTGAATTGCAAGTACTCTGTTTGTTTTTTTTTTCTATAATGAGTAAATAAATTAATGGAGTACAACTCGTAATATATATATATGTATATATATATGTATATATGTATATATATATATATATATATGTATGTATATATACTATATATATATATATATATATATATATATATATATATATATATATATATAAAATATTCGATATCAGATTGTTTTTCACATCGCCTTTTTCGATACCCCCGAGAACCTGTTTTGATAATCCCTAGCCGTATTGGGGTACTACTTTAGGAACACCTGGTATATATAGGGGTTCCTGGCCCTTTGTCCTGTGCCATTTCCTATAGATCCATCACGTCTCTGACTGTTTTCCTATTCGTCTACCTGCTGTTAGGCCTCAAACGTATGATCATTTGTCAATGTTTTACGTCATTCCAGATCACAAATGCCACAGACGCCATAATAACCATCAATTTCTGCTCTCTTTTCCATTACAGTACCTTCCAGGATATCAAATATCCACACCATCAATAAAACCCGTCTGTGAAGGTCGTCTAAATGACGAAGAACTCCAGTTCTTTTGTTGTCGATCTCATTTATTTGTCCCGGAGATATTCTCGTGGGGGAGAAGCCACGACTGACAGAGAATCAAGAATCTCTGAAGATGATTGGTGGGATATGGACTGTCTCGGTGTCCAAATTGCATTAATATCTGGACGGCAGGTAGATCAGAGGAATTAAATCACTAAAGAACCAATTCAGCCCCAGTGGAGGCGTAGCGCCATTAGTTTTCCTTCGAACCCCTGGCTGCAACCTCTTTCATTCCTTTTACTGTACCTCCGTTCATATTATCTCTCATCCATCTGACTTTGGTCACCCCTCTCCTAACAGCTGTTTCGCATTGGAACTGCAAAAGGTTTTCCTCCTGTTACACTTTTCAAACCTCCCTAACCGTTATTTAGTTCCTCGTTGGACGAGTGGTTTACGTGCTCACCCACCGATTCGGTAGTCACGATATAATGTAGTCCGGATCCCACAATAAGCTGTAGGTCCCGTTGCTAGGTAACTAGTTGATTCCAAGCCACGTTAAAATATCTAATGCTTCGGGCCAGCCCTAGGAGAGCTGTTAATCAGCTCAGTGGTCTGGTTGAACCGAGATATACTTTTTAATTTTCCCTGTCATCGCTGAATGACCTCACCGTAGGTCCCAGCGCTTGACCTTTGGCCTAAATTCTATATAACAATTTCAATGTATTAGTTCAGTGTATCTATCTATCTGTCTATCCTTCTGTTTCATCCATCTATCAAAAATACAAGCATCATTTACAACTCTTATTCTCACTCACGTTTCAGGTCAGGCAGAGGATTAAGAACAAGGTTCAGAGAGAATAGATTTACGAATTTTTGTCGAGGATAAAAAAGGACAGACCACTCTGAGGAAAAGTGTAAAAAAAAAAAAAAAAAAAAAACTAGGTTCCCTTTTTTCCCTTTTGTATGGGGTTGGAATGTGAAGGGGTGGTTTTTTTATGGGAGCGGTTTTTTTAAGCTTTTTATTTTTTATTTTTATTTTATATTTTATTATTTTTTTCCTTTTTTTTCCTGGATGGAAGCGGTTCCAGAGGGGTTAAGTGGAGTTGAAAAGGTTTTGAAATGGGACCCTAATTCGATTTCAAAGTTGGTGGCGTGAAGGAACGTTAAGAAATGGGGCGGGGAGGAAAGCGCGGGAGATAAAGTTGAAGGGATTTTAAAATGGCGTTAAGCGAAATTTAAAAGGGCTGAAAAATTGAGTTAAATCGGACGTAATATCATTGAAACGGGGTTAAGTAAAGAACTAAAAGGGTAAATAATTGAGTTAAATGGTATTTACTGTAATTTAAACAGGGGTTAGAAAAAAGTAGACAAATTGTAATAGTGTAATTAAAACAGGGGTAAGAGAAAATTTGACAAATTGTAATGGTGTAATTTAAACAGGGGTTAGAGAAAAGTTGACAAATATTAAAAAATGAGTGAAATCAGACGTAATTTAATAAAAATGTATTAAAAGACATAAAATGAGTTAAATATTATATAATGCAATTAAAAATAAGTTAAGTTGAAAAAGGGTAAAAAGATAAGTTAAATGGTATTTGATATAATAAAAATAGTGGTTCAGTTGACTTTTCATAATAAATTGAGCTCTCTTCATTGATGGCTGTATCGCCAATATGCAAATCAGATTATTGTACCACACGAATTCACAGATCCATAATACATAAACTAGAGGGGGGACATTCAAATACGAAACCTAAGTCAGAAATACAAGGATTCGGACACACTCCTCTCTCTCTCTCCCCCCCCCCCCCCCCCCCCATTTGAAAAGGTCCCAGAGTCCCGCCCGTTCGGTTATCTGTCTGAAATCGGTTACCGATAATCGGCAGAGACGGACTCCAGGAATAAATGGATTCCTAAAAGACTGACTGGCAACTCTTTCTGTCAAAGTACTCGCTGGCTGGCAACTCCCGCGCGAGGTTAATCGTGTCAGAAAAATTATAAAATTTATGATGAAAAAATCGGTTTTATAAATGTTTTTTTTATAGGATTGCTTTTAGGAGCACTGTAATGAATTAGTGTTTATGCCCTTATTAAGCTTCATTTGATTTATAACTCATTCGTAAGAAATAACATAAAACCGAGAATAAAATTGTTTATAAGGGATAAAATAAAACACAAAATAAAATTTTTAAATCCTCCTAATCTGTACATTAAAATAGCTTTATAGTTTGAAAATGATTACAATTTTTTGATACGAAATGCCAGGATCAAATTAGAAATACATAAGCTTATCATGAAAAAAATACTTATGATCTTACTTCAAAAGCCATGATTAAAACCAAATGTTAATTCTAGTAAAAAGACTACAAAGGATATTTAATTCTCTCTCTCTCTCTCTCTCTCTCTCTCTCTCTCTCTCTCTCTCTCTCTCTCTCTCTCTCTCTCTATATATATATATATATATATTTTATTATAATAATATATATATCTATATATATATGTATACATAATTATATACATGCATATATATACACATAGCCTTAAAGACTCCTTGCACCTTTCAATAAGAAATTAAAAAGGTATTCAAATGAAAATTCCCTCCATAAGCCCATCCTAATCACCCAAAAGGCTTTCAGTGAAATGTAATGATTACGCTAATACTATAGAGTATACTACTCATTAGTGGCCCATTCATAGGATCCATTCATTAAACCTTAAGATTCTTGGCCTCTCTATCTAGAATTCTTTTTTTTTTTGACGAATTTATGGTAAATAGAAAAAGGATGAATAACGCAGCCTATTGACGCGTTAATTCAAGGGATGTCTAGCTATTAATCTGTCTAATTTATATTTCCATCTATCTATCTATGTCTGTTTGTCTGTCTTATCAGTGAAGTGTAATGGATAGGCACTTGGATTTTAGTCTTGTTTGGTTGTTTTTTAAATTTGGTCTTTGTTTTTTGAAGATTTTAGATATTAATTATTATAGAGATTATATATTAATATTTATACAGAATAATTATAGATACATAGTTAGTATAGAGTAATTACATAGATATATGTATTAAAATATAGACATATACATGTATATACGTTATATATAGATATATATTACATATTATATATGTATATATACTAATATAATATATATATAATTATATAGTATATATATATATATATGTATTATAATAAAGTTTTATATACACATTTATATATGTATATAATGATATGTATATATATGTATGTATATGTATAATTATATAGATCTTATAGTTCTTATTTCATTATAAAAAAACTTGACACAAAGCTTCTTCTATACAGTAAAAAAAAAAAATCTTAGAAGAATAAGGACACTTTAACTTTGACTCAGAAACCGTTAACTCCATCACTAATGTCTCTGCAATTAAAAAAAACGTTTTTAGAGAGGAAACGTTTTTTTTTCTCTCTCCAGATCAGAAACGTTTGTTCTCTTGGTCTCCAGAACAGGGAAATTATTCCAGCTTCACCTCAGGGTCTAAAGGCGTAAGGTTAATTTAAGCTCCGTGTTAATTTAAAGTTTAGAAAGAGAGTATATATTTTTTTTATCAAAAGGAATATGAGAGAGATATATAGCGTGGTTTGAGGTCACTGTGTTTCAGATGAAATGAGGAATAAGCTTATAGTCTCTCTCTCTCTCTCTCTCTCTCTCTCTCCTCTCTCTCTCTCTCTCTCACACACACACACACACACACACAAACATACACAAGTGTACAGATAGATTCAGAGAATGAGTTCACAGCATTTCTGACAGATAAAGGATAGCATTAAGTATCTCTCTCTCTCTCTCTCTCTCTCTCTCTCTCTCTCTCTCTCTCTCTCTCTCTCTGTCAATCCTCCCTCCCCTTCTCTCTATCTATCTCTCCCTTCTTACTCTTCTCTCTCTATTCCTATCCATCTCTCTCTCTCTCTCTCTCTCTCTCTCTCTCTCTCTCTTTCATTCAGACGGAAGTGAGGATGTATTTTTCTTACTTAACACCTAATTCACATACATCAACTTCCACTCCCTGTTCTTCTCTTATTTACGC
Organism: Macrobrachium nipponense; assembly: GCF_015104395.2. Taxonomy (NCBI): domain Eukaryota; kingdom Metazoa; phylum Arthropoda; class Malacostraca; order Decapoda; family Palaemonidae; genus Macrobrachium; species Macrobrachium nipponense. The sequence goes on along the minus strand of NC_061105.1, from coordinate 15,259,908 downwards.
TCTCTCTCTCTCTCTCTCTCTCTCTCTCTCTCTCTCTCGTGCACACAAAGAGTGTACAGAGGAGAGAGGGAGAGACAGACAGACTCATATTCCTTCCACAAAAACGAAGTAATTTGCAACTTTATAAACTTTTTTACACTCGTAATACGCGCCAGCGACGATGGAACTTTATGGCAACAATCATAGGAGTTGCCAACTACTCAATTTGAGTCCAATTATAGTCCTTTATAGTCAACTCAGTTTAGGGGTTAAACGTTTCAGGTCGTATGTTATTATTTTAAAGACTCAAAGTGTGTAAATATGCATGAGCGAGTATACTGGACAGTGTAACTGAAGAGGTGTAGCCAGGCTACACCTTAATAAGATACAGTTTATGAACCTCTGTATACATACGTATTTATTGGTAAAATATATATATTTAAAAGGGTTTGAATTGTTGATTTTTTAGTATAATAATAATCATAGCGAATTTAGTGCATCTGCTGTACGTACCTTATCGACGAATAGAATATTTTAAGTGAATTAGATGTTAATTTAAGTTAATTCATATCTCCCCCAACCTCCTCTCTCTCTCTCTCTCTCTCTCTCTCTCTCTCTCTCTCTCTCTCTCTCTCTCTTCTAACAGCAGTAAGGATAAATATATGCAATTTAACATTGTATTCACATACTTCAATGCTCCTTTCCTTCATTATTTTATCTCTCTCTCTCTCTCTCTCTCTCTCTCTCTCTCTCTCTCTCTCTCTCTCTCTCTCTCTCCCAGTGGCGTTGTAATACGTAATTATGAATGATGGACCCATTAAGTAGCCTTTCCATTTAGCGCGGAATACAATAATTACCATCATCGAGGCAAATTGAATTAATCTAATGGTGTATTGCTACGATCGCAAAAGATACAGGCGACCGATGCAGTTATTAGTGCAAATGAAGTGATGTCATTATTGACGTGATTCTGTAATGATTACTGTATGGAACGGTCAGGCGTGTGTATGTGTATATATATTGTTATATATTTATAGATATATTATATACGTATGTGTGTGTGTCTTTAATTGTTCGTGTGCCTTTCCACGTATATATATATATATATATATATATATATATATATATATGTTTATATGTATTTATATGTACATATATGTATATACACGCATATATATACATATAAGTATATATATGTACATATATGTATATACACGGTATATATTATAAACATATAACGTATACTATATGTGATATATATATATATATATATCTATATTAATTATTATATATTCTATATATCAATATATATGTGTGTGTGTGTGTGTGTGTGTGTGTGTGTGTGTGTGTGTGTGTTTCTCATGCACAAGAACAACCCTACCCACTTGATAAACATCTTTATCACTTACTCGTCTTCCCATCTGTAATCATCGGGAATCATTCACATCCAGTAAATATGATGAACAATATTTCAACGAGAAAATGAAGCTAATTATACGGAACAATTTTCTATTCGGTAAATTACAAGTTTTATGCAGCAACGAGATTGATACAATCATTAGCACCGGTAAGGCAATGCAATTACTAATGAATGCAATTATTCAAATGACTGAGGGGTTTTCGGATTTTTTGCATAACCACTTGTTTTAAGATTATTTTCATGCTGTGTCTCTCTTAGTTCAATATCTCCTTATTCACAAGGCGGAAGCCCTTCGCAGAAGACTTTTTTAATAAAAATTATACTTCAGGAGAGACCTATGCATTATTCTTCTTGTATAATGAGCCGAACACTCTTAAAAGAACTGGACTGCATAATATCGTTAGCAAAGCGGGAAGCCTTTAGCGTCCTAAAGCCCATGTCATGAATATAAAGTCTCTCTCTCTCTCTCTCTCCAGGCAATATGTGTCAGATATTGGAGATGAGGTACAGATAAATTTTAATGGAAATATAATTAAGCCAATGACGACTGTGAAAAATTTAGGTGTTCATTTCGATCGGTACATGAACTTTGACTGTCACCCCCCAATAGACGAAATGTATAAAAGGTAATGGGTACTCGTTATGTACTTAAAAGTAGGAGTAAAAGATTCATTTGTTTGCGAAGTCAAGTACTCGCAAGATAGTGCGTCCAGTCACTAGCTTTAAGTTTTATAAAATATGCCTTAAACGTTTGGGGATGCTACTAACAAATCACAGCTACAAAGAGTACAAAAGTTGCAGAACTTTGCAGCAAGAGTGGCTGTTGGCAACATTAGAAAGTTTGAACAAGTAACTCCACATTTAAAGGAATTGGAATGGTTGAAAATAAGAGACCAGTATACTCTTGACATGTGCACTATGGTATATAAAGCTTTAAATAATAAAATTCCAGATTGGTTATTCAGTTTCCCACCAGTATCTTTATTCAGTAATGTCACTACACGCCAACGGATGATTTGTATGTTGCGGCAAATCAGAGTCCGAGGTCCAGTGTTGTATAATGAAACAGCCACGTGAATAAAAGAAAGCTGGGCTCTGTGTCTATTTTTCAAGTCAAACTAAGGAGTTTACTTTTAACAGAGTCTTAATTGTTCTTTTTAATTATTAGTACTTTGTTCTTAGATTTTAATCTGGCTTATTTTTATATCTTTTACTAACTGATACTACATTGTAGTTTTTAAATCCGGTATCCTAATTCAAAATTGGTTCTGAAGTCTGTACTATTTTGCTAAGACTTATTTATTGGAAATTTTATGACTATCTGATTTTTACTACATATCCTATCTTTTTAGAACTGTCTTTGTTTTGTATTGCCTTTACGTATTTTTAAATACTTATTTATTGATAATTTATGACTATTAGTTTTCTATTTGAAGCTCATTTTACCTATGATTGTCTATTTTTATACATAGTTTCAAATAGCTTCCTATGGTATTTATGTTATTGCTATTTTTACTGATTTGTGATATTCTTAACCTATACCAAGTTTTATGTAGGAGTTAAATTCAAAATGTTTTATACTGATATGGCTACTTATGTAGAATACCCAATGTACAATTGGAAATAAAGGATTATTATTATTATTATTATTTTTTTTTTTTCTATCACAGTCCTCCAATTCGACTGGGTGGTATTTATAGTGTGGGGTTCCGGGTTGCATCCTGCCTCCTTAGGAGTCCATCACTCTTCTTACTATGTGTGCCGTTTCTAGGATCACACTCTTCTGCATGAGTCCTGGAGCTACTTCAGCTTCTAGTTTTTCTAGATTCCTTTTCAGGGATCTTGGATCGTGCCTAGTGCTCCTATGATTATGGGTTACGATTTTCCACTGGCATATCCCATATCCTTCTTATTTCTATTTTTCAGATCTTGATACTTATCCAATTTTTCCCTCTCTTTCTCTTCAACTCTGGTGTCCCATGGTATTGCGACATCAATGAGTGATACTTTCTTCTTGACCTTGTCAATCAACGTCACGTCTGGTCTGTTTGCACGTATCACCCTATCCGTTCTGATACCATAGTCCCAGAGGATCTTTGCCTGATCGTTTTCTATCACTCCTTCAGGTTGGTGCTCGTACCACTTATTACTGCAAGGTAGCTGATGTTTCTTGCACAGGCTCCAGTGGAGGGCTTTTGCCACTGAATCATGCCTCCTTTTTGTACTGGTTCTGTGCAAGTACCGGGCATTCACTTGCTATGTGGTTTATGGTTTCACTTTTCGTATTGCACTTCTACATATGGGAGAGATGTTATTTCCGTCTATCGTGTTTTGAACATATCTGGTTCTTAGGGCCTATCTTGTGCCGCTGTTATCATTCCTTCAGTTTCCTTCTTTAGCTCTCCCCTCTGTAGCCATTGCCAATTGTCATCGCTGGCTAGTTCTTTAGTCTGTCTCATGTATTGTCCGTGCATTGGTTTTGTTGTGCCAGTCCTCTGTTCTTTCTGTCTTTCTCCGGTCCTCTGTATATTTCTGGGTCTTCGTCTGCTGTATTAGTCCCTTCTTCCATGCTCTTTTAGCCACTCGTCTTCACTGGTTTTCAGATATTGCCCCAGTGCTCTGTTTTCGATGTTCACGCAGTCCTCTATACTTAGTAGTCCACTCCCTCCTCCTTTCGTGTTATGTATAGTCTGTCCGTATTTGCTCTTGGGTGTAGTGCTTTGTGTATTGTCATATGTTTCCTGGTTTTCTGATCTATGCTGCGGAGTTCTGCCTTCGTCCATTCCACTATTCCTGCGCTGTATCTGATTACTGGCACTGCCCATGTTTATGGCTTTTATCATATTTCCGGCGTTGAGTTTTGACTTGAGTATCGCCTTGAGTCTCTGCATATATTCTTTCCTGATCGTGTCCTTCATCTCTTGGTGTTTTATATCTCCTCCTTCCATTATTCCCAGGTATTTGTATCCTGTCTATCTATGTGTTTGATGTTGCTCCCATCTGGTAGCTTTATCCCTTCAGTTCTCGTTTACCCTTTGCCTTTTTGTATGTTGACTAAGGCGCATTTTTCTATTCCAAACGCTCCATCCTGGATGTCCCCAAGATACAATCCTTACAGTCTGGATTAGGGTATCTAGTTCCCTTGATTTTTTTTTTTTTTTTGCTCTTTACCATACTAGCTTGATGTCGTCCATGAACATCAGATGGTTGATTCTGTTGCCTCTTTTCTTGAGTTGGTACCCGGCATCCATCTTCTGTAGTACTTTTGTCATGGGAATCATGGCTACTAACGAAGAGTAGTGGGGACAGTGAGTCGCCCTGGAAGATCCCTCTCCTGATATTAACCTCTGCTAGTTTTATTCCAGAGCTTGTAAGTATTGTATTCCAGTTGCGCATTGTATTTTTGAGGAAGCTGATGGTATTTTCCTCTGCCCCATATATTTTCAGGCATTCTATTAGCCATGTGTGTGGTATCATGCGAAGGTTTCTTTTATAGTCTATCCATGCCATCTTAGGTTGGTTTTCCTTCTCCTACTGTCCGGAGCTAATGTGGACGAATCATGCTTACTAAGAAAGACTACAGAACTTGATTATTATTATTATTATTATTATTATTATTATTATTATTATTATTACTCTCTCTCTCTCATCTCTCTCTCTCTCTCTCTCTCTCTCTCTCTCTCTCTGAAGGAGGACAGTTTCAAGATGGCATGTGCTAAGCATAATAATATCCTTCATAATCCAAATTGGTTTCAAAATTATCCTCATTAAAAATAGCCTGGCGAAGCTCTGCTCTGCTCTCTCTCTCTCTCTCTCTCTCTCTCTCTCTCTCTCTCTCTCTCTCTCTCCTCTTCTCTTCTCTCTCTTCTCTCTCTCTCTCTCTCTCTCTCTCTCTCTCTATGTGATGGCATCAGTTTTAGAAACCATTCTCAACTCTCTCTCTCTCTCTCTCTCTCTCTCTCTCTCTCTCTCTCTCTCTCTCCTTAAGTCTGATGTCCTCAGTTTTGTTAAGTGGCCAGGAACTGAACGAAATTCTCTCTCTCTCTCTCTCTCTCTCTCTCTCTGTCCTCACCCGTTATGGAGACTAATGCATTCATTTGCAGTATAATAGGGTTCCATGAGGACTCCCAGCTGATATAAGCCACAAGGCGAATAATGCATTCGTCTGATTCTGCCAGCAACAAATTTTCCTTTTCGGGTAATATTAAGTTATAATAAGCGCACGTGACTATATTATGAACATTAATGAAAGACGCAGCATTTATAGAGTTGCTTTATACGTCTCGTAATCCGTTGGTGTTTAATATATCTAGTAGAGATTAACCACCGTGACTTTATTAAGTAAAGAGGATGAGTTGATAAAATTTCTTTATATTTCTCGTAATTCGTAAGAAATATGTTGGTACTTTGTATATCTAGTTGAGATTAACCACTCGTGTCTTTTTTAAGGAAAGACGCTGCGTTTATGAAGCTACTTCGTTTATGAAGCTGCTTTAAAATTCTCGTAATTCGTAAGACATACGTTTAAGCTTTATGTATCCAGCGGAGATTTTTATTAGTCTCTTTTATGAAGCAACTTTAAGTGGAGGGTAGATGTTCAAATGATTTTCATCATGGATTTTTGTCGAGAAAGTTGGCTAGTTATTTGCTAACAGGTAATATCTACGACTCAGTCAGTTAGTTATTTAGTAGAAATCCGTTGAGAGCTCCGTTTGGTTAGTTCATAGATATTTGATAACAATTAATATATGATTCTATCAGTTATTTACTATTAAGTAAAAACCGTTGATAGCTCATTCTAGTAAAATAAAATATACAGACCTATGCTCCTTTCATCAATTTCATATCAGAATTACAGCCTTCAATATGGCGGACATGAAAAGACTATTCGGTCCATCAATGTTTGGAAAGTTATGTTTATCCTTAGTTTTTCCTTCTCATTAATTGAAGAGATTTTCATTATCTTGAGTAATATTATTAGTTAGTCTTGTATTCTTCATGTAGTTTGCTTTTATTGCTTCCTTGTGCTCTAAAATAAGCATTATTATTATTAGTTTATATCTTGCTGTTGGGTGTCCTTGTTCTTCTATTGTAATTGCTTGGTAAATATAATGCATTTCCGTCATCATTTAAATAAAAATGTTTGATAAATTGATTTTCCTTTAACTTAACTATACCAAGCATCAAGCAAACAGCAACGAAGGTAGTTAATTACGTTAACCCTGTAACTAGTTACTGCCTAGTTTGGTTATCTTCCAGCTTCGACTCCATTCCCAAAATACCTTGGAGCAGCAGTAGCTCGGAAGGAGAGGGACAGTGAGACGTGACCACTACCTAGCACAGTGCGACTTTGAGGATCGTTATTACGATCATACCAATCTTTCGTGCAGTGCATATAAAGGAACTATGAAGAGCTAAAATGTATTTGTGACCTGGCCCATGTACCGTTTGGGTGGGAGGAGAATAATGCTGCCTATTATCCACCTTAGGCCACCACCATTTTTCCCGAAGAACAACTTGCCGACCGATGTCATCTAGTTGCCAATACAACTATTCGGCTTAATTTGGACCTAGAAAGGATAGCTGAAAACTTGAAGGTTCGTTGCAAATTTCGTTTGGTGCTTGTCATTTGCGATTTCAATTTCAGTAATTATTGTTGAACAATAATGTCCTAACAGAATTTCCCCATGGAATTATCAGGAGAATCATATTTGATTGGTACCCATGTATGTAATTATATTTACCAAGTAGGCTTATTATATAACCGTCGTTTTTGGCCTTCATTTAAAGGCAACTTTTAATATTTCTTCTTGAGCTAGCATAGTACTTTTACTTATATTTAACCCAAGGTAGTAATTTATATTTTTTCAAACCATAATATTGCTATTTATGGTCTGCCGGGTTTAACCCATAACTACTTGTTTATCCAGATAGTTTTTTTGCTTAGCCTCTCAATCTCGTGTTTCGTTGCCTCATTGTTTTTGAATGGACATGCCCAATATATTTGCATTGATCTTGAGCATTTAGAGGTTTACTATAAATATATATATTTTCTTAAGTCCATTTCTTAAGTTGACATGAAATTTTTATGAAGTTAATTTGATTAGAAGTCCCTTCTACATTAGGATTTCCCTCATTTCAGATTCTCATGATTTATTCTGAAACTGTGAGTTGGCAGCAGGGCCAGCACCATCCCTCTACCTCGTATGGTTTGGGATTACCTGTTGCAAACCAGGAAGCAAGGATATTCAAACAAATTAAACTGTAGAATTTATTATTAAATTTTTAGTTTTTTTCTTGGTTTATTATTCACAGTAAATAATTCAGAATAATCAAAAAGGGGAGCGATTCAAAAGCTTGTGTATATCATTATATATGGATTAAAATATCACTCTCCGGTTCAGTGTTTACGTGGAGAATTTTGGGTCACACTCAACTGATTTGCCTACATCTTGGAAAACTAAAAAGAAACTGACAGATTACAGAACGAAACTGGAACTACTGAATACCTGTCTTGTCCCTCTTACGAAATTAATGAATATTTTTCCACACACAGCAAGGTTTAGAAGATTCGCTATTTACAAAAAGTAACTCCGTTAGTATTTTATTTAATTGCTGCGTTTTCGTCCACTGTTCTGGATATGTAATCAATCACCGCTGTTTCGAAGAAGAAGCAAAAATCGTCTCAACAACAAATACCAAAAATGATGTGTCACTTGGAGGTATCAAAAAGCTGCCCTTTGTACACCCGACAGAAATTAGCGATGAAGCAATATCATCATTGTTTAAATCTCCTTCAGCGAGAGGTGATTGATGGACAACCGATTGACAGAAAGAAGAAGAGGATTTTTTAATATCCCTTGATTGGAAACATGACGAATGATGCTGACGGTCGCCAGTGACGTTTGATATTAACATCTCGTCATATTGTCACCCTGAGAGATTACCCCGATTCCTACGAAGGACAGGTAGAGGACGACTTGCTTGAGGACAAACGTTTTATTTTAATTAGTTTCTCCGACGTTTTTATAGATTTCGTAGAGACTCGCGTTATTGATTTAGGATCTTTCCCAGGGTTATTTTAACCTTTGCGGCGTGTTTAGTTCAAGTCCGCTTGGGATGACTGTAAAAACGTAAACAAAACGTATAACTATCATAATATTAATGATCCCCAAGAAATATTATTTCCAGATAACGACCCCCAAAATATAAATGTCATAATGTTAATGATCCCAAGAAATATAAATATCATAATGTTAATGATCTTCAAAAAAATATTATTTCCAGGTAACGACCTGGAAATCATTATCTAGGACAGATCCATAGTTTATGGTTCAGTAACGTTTCTAGGTTAGAGATTCGATTTTTTATTTATTTAATAATTTAAATTTCTTCTTGTAATTAAAAGAGAAGTTCAGTCCGCCGGAAATACCGTAATCCGATGTAATTTGAGCGTTGATAAGGGCGATAGTTTTATTAATGAGTAAGACACATTTATAACAGAGGAATACCTTCGTCTGGGAAGTTAAAACTCGAAGTTTGACGACGAATAAATATCACAGATGAGAAAATAAATGGGAAAAATATTACATTTGAAATAGAGATGATTTTGTTTTTCTAGCATAGAAATAAAGTTAAGTATATCTTAATTTAACCAGACCACTGAGCTGATTAACAGCTCTCCTAGGGCTGGCCCGAAGGATTAGATATTTTGACTTGGCTAGGAACCAATTGGTCACCGAGCAACGGGACCCACAGCTTATTGTGGGATGCGAACCACATTATATCGAGAAATGAATTTCTAATCACCAGAAACAAATTTCTCTGACTCCACGTTGGCAGAGCGGGGAAACGAACTCGGGGACTACCGAATCGGCAGGCGAGCACGTAAACCACTCGTCCAACGAGGAACTGTAGTAAATAAATAACCTGAGTTATCTTGGTATGATGCCACATCCCCGGTAAACTTATCAGAAAAAAGAGAAAGTGGTATTTAAAGAAAACCACTGAATAATTCCAGTTTCGCGAGCTCTCACTGCATACCAGAGACACACTGAACAATTGAATGCTTCATATGAGAGACAACACTCTGATCTGATCTGCAGCGGATGCTTCCGCGAATAGGCCGCGAATAGGCGTTTGCGGGAGCCAAAGGCAGGAAGATCAGACGAAAGCATTTCCTGATCTGCCGGATTTGCGGTGACGTGCCGATCTTAATTAGCGGTGTCTCTAGGAGCATGCGCGACAGCGAGAGAAAGAGAGGGACGGAGGGAGAGAAAGAGAGAAGGGAGGCGAGGAAAAGTGAGAGAGAGAGAGAGAGAGAGAGAGAGAGAGAGAGAGAGAGAGAGGGAGAGGGAGAGCAATTGGATGTCACGCATAATGAAATCTAGATCGTGACTGTGTTTACGTCAAGCCATGCGGTGTTAGTTTAACCTCAGACTCGTAGATAGAGAAGGGGAAAAATAGAGATAGAGAGAGAAGTAATTGAAAAAAATAGAGAGAGATATTGGCATGTAGCCTAAGTCTATTTGATATCTTTCCATCAGTCACTTTTTTATCACGGTTTCAGACACTAGTATTAGAGAAGTTTTTAAAAGGGGACATTCAGATATAATATATATATATATATATATATATATATATATATATGTGTGTGTGTGTGTGTGTGTATTACATATATATATAAACTAAAAAATGTTATACCTACAGTTCTTATATTGTTGTTGCTTATTTATTTATTCATTTATTTTAGAACTAACCTGCTGCTTTCTATTAGCCATGAATATTTCGGGAGAGAGGAAAGTCGACGTAACTTTCTCCGGTGCTATTTTAATAATAAAATAACTTGTGCCTTACGGAGGCGTTTTCAGAAGAAACTACATTGTGTTTATGACACTTATTTTAGCTCGAAAAATATCATGGCTTCGGAGTTTAAGGTTTCTTAATGGCAGAACAAGTTTATGAAGGTCACTGGTGAGAGAGAGAGAGAGAGAGAGAGAGAGAGAGAGAGAGAGGTGTCATTAAATCCCCATAAAGGTACGAAGATCCAGTTTTTTTTGCTAGAAAATGGTATCAATTTTTTCCAATGGTAGAAAGATGCGTTTTTTATACAATACGGAATACAATAAAGTAAGTTTTTTTTTGTCTACCGTATAGAAATACGGCTTTATTACAGCCTCACCATTCCAGTATATTTTCTCTTAAGACCGGAAGTCCCCACAAAAATGAGAGCTAAAAAAAAACAAAAAAAGTGTCTCCAAAATTTTCATCAGACAGAAGGTGAAGCGATAAAAAAAAAATTTTGTTTTTATGTTTCATTCTGAGAGTACAACATCATCCTCGGTTTCCTGGTAACTCTCTCTCTCTCTCTCTCTCTCTCTCTCTCTCTCTCTCTCTCTCTCTCTCTCTCTCTCTCTCTCTCTATATATATATATATCTATATATATATATATATATATATATATATATATATACTAATACATATATATATATATATATATATATATATATATATATATATATATATATATATGATATATATATATATATATATATATATATCATATATATATATATATATATTATATATATATATATATATATATATATAATACATATATATGTATATATATCTATATATGTCTATATATATATATATATATCTATATATATATATATATATATATAATATATATATATCCATATATATAAATATATATATATATATATATATATATATATATATATATATATATATATATATCTATATATATAAAAGGAGCCCATAAAAACACCAAAATATAGAGAGAAAAGTACTATATTTCAGAGACTGCTGTCTCCCTCTTCAGGTAAATGAATGAGAAAAGTTTACAGAAAAGGTGGTATTCATACCAAGAGGTCCATCCAGTCATATATATATATATATATATATATATTATATATATATATTATATATAATATATATATATATATATATCATGGGTATACACGTATAACATATACTAATGCATTACTAGATATCTCGTCATACATATATTTAAAGGCCAATAATACATTATACAATGTGATGATGTTAATCATAATATTTTGCTGAACTAAACGGACTTTTAATTATTTAATTTTACCCGTTACGTTTTTTTTAATTTTTTTTTTTTTTTTTTACTGTAAATTATTGATTCAAATATTTTCGTATTTTTAACCATGAATAAACATTGAAGAATAATTCTTTGGTGGACAATAATCGAAAATATTTTCAAAATTTTATAAGTGAATAAAAGTAAAAAATCGTACATTTGAAAGTTAATGCGAAACTATTTTGAGTGTCTTTGCCGCATCGAAAATCATCGCAAATCTGAGACATAAATAAAAATATAAAAATGTTTGCATCTGAAAGTCGACACGAAACTATTTTGAGAATAAAAGTATAAAAAGGTATGATTTGAAAGTCGAAACGAAAATATCTCTGGAAACGATCGTTTATTATCAATTTAGGAATTAGCATAATCGTATTTCATTCAATAATTTTAGAATTTGCCAGGAATGGTAGAACCGCATGGAGTAAAAATGCTGTATTTTTCTTTAATTAAAGCTTCCGTTAATATACAGTTTTGTCCAGAACAAAAGTAAAAGTCTCCCGTGATTGTCATTAACTTATTAGACTGGAAAAGGCTTCTCTTTTAGGTCGCCATTATTCCGCCTTCATTGTCGTGTCCTTCTTACTCCCGCTTTCGTAAAACGTTCCTCATATTTCGTTTAATCCTCCTCTCGCCGTTGTCATTTATTTCGTATTTCGCTTCTATTTGCGAGGCCTCTCTCTCTCTCTCTCTCTCTCTCTCTCTCTCAGGGGGATATTTCTGAACCTCAGTTGCTCTCTTCAAATAAAATAATTGAGGTTCGCTCTCTCTCTCTCTCTCTCTCTCTCTCTCTCTCTCTCTCTCTCTCTCTCAGGGGACTATTTCTAAACCTCAGTTGCTCTCTTCAAATAAAACAATTGAGTTCGCTCTCTCTCTCTCTCTCTCTCTCTCTCTCTCTCTCTCTCTCTCTCTCTCCGAATATTTCTAAACCTCTGTTTGTCTCTCTTACAGTAAAGCAATTGAGTCTCTCTCTCTCTCTCTCTCTCTCTCTCCGGAATATTTCTAAACCTCTGTTTGTCTCTCTTACAGTAAATCAATTGAGTCTCTCTCTCTCTCTCTCTCTCCTCCCCTCTCTCTCTCTCTCTCTCTCTCTCTCTCTCTCATTGTTGTTCCCGCTTGCTCTCTTCCTCTCCCTTTGTGTTGACTCTCCCATTCTTCTTGAAACTAATTCCCGGAGTTCGGGGCAAAAGGCGAAATGGATTCCTCTGGGGGTCACAGAAAAGACCCCACTCAAACCCACTCGACGTGGCTCCATTTTAAAGAATAATAAAATAAGGAAGATTAAGATAAGATTATCTTTATATCAGTTAAACGCACCACCGCCTGCCCCTCCCCCCCTCCTCCCTCCCCACCTAAAAAAAAGAGAGAATTATAGGTCCGGCAGAAGCGGAAACTAATAAGGAGAAGAAAGTTGCAGGAAAATAGGACGAGGGTAAAATAAAAAAAAGGGATAATGGGAAATGTTCGATCGCAAGGCTGACGTCATTCAGGTGTGGCTGTGAAGGACAGAAAGAGTCAATGAAGGGGAAAGGGATTTGAAAAAACTGGAGAAAGAGATGGAAAGGAGGAGCTGAGAGAGGAGAGAGAGAGAGAGAGAGAGAGAGAGAGAGAGAGAGAGAGAGAGCTTTCTTTTCAGGGTCATTAAAAATTCAGTGAGATGGTAAATTACGTATTAGAGTCGGAAATACGTAAAATATTTTTTTCAAGTTAAAAAATGCACCAAAAATTAAATTAATTGATTTGAGAAAGTTTGAATGAAGAGACAAATTAGAATTTGCACTGAGAGATGTAGGAATGAAATAAAATATTTAAAAAGGAAAAAGAAGAGAAAGACAAAACCCTCCTTAATTTAAACTCCGAAATAACAGACTTAGTCCCAACGGTAATCTAAGCACTCAGAATTATCGCGCCTTAAATCCCACACGCAAATTAGTCGGATTATCTTGCATTAATTAGAAGATGTCGTTTATAACCAGATTTTTGCTTTGTCGTCTCACAGTTGCATTTTCCAATAATCCAATATTGATGCAATGCCTGGTAAAGCCTGCTACCCGCTGTCACAGTGTCTGAATGTCTGAGCGTATTCTGTTGGTATGTCTTCAGTGTTGACATATCTTCCTGTCTGTTAATCAGAGAAGAAAGTGTGGTTATGAGATGTTGTTGACACTTAGGTCAACCTGCCATTTCTGTACCTGCAACTAATTACTTCCCCGTAGGAGTTTAGTGCCGTCAGTGAACCTCACCCGGTGCACTGCAGGCATTACTTTAAGGTTCTTTGCAGCGTGCCTTCGGCCCCTAGCTGCAACCACTTTCGTTCCTTTTACTGTACCTTCTTTCATATTCATTTTCTTTATCTTACTTTCCACCCTCTCCTAACACTTGATTCACAGTGCAACTGCTTTGAGGTTTTCCTCCTGTTACACCTTTCTAACGTTTTGGTGTAAATTTCCATTTCAGCGCCGAATGACCTCATAGGTCCCAGTGCTTGGCCTTTGGCCTAAATTCTATATTCAGCGCAATTAATTACTTGGCGTATTTATTGTATGTAGCTTCAGTAGAAAATATTTGGAATAATTTAATTTGAAAGCTTGAATTTCAATTCATTGGCGTCTTTTGTGTACTTGTTTCATATGAACACTGTTCATCTTCTGATTAAGTATAATAATGATAATAATAATAATAATATGATAATAATAATCATGCTTTCACTTCAATACCGGTTGAGACATCAAGAGAAATAAATATTATCCCACTAAGTGATTCCCTGTCTTTGTAAAAACGAAAACAAAAATCTATAATTAAATCCTGTTCAAACTTTAAAAACCAAGAATGAAAGAAAAATGTCAAAAAAAGGAGCAAAGAAATATAGATAAAAAAGCAAAAGAGAAAAAATTTACCATTGAAACCTCGAAATAGCAGCTAGATAAGTCGTGAATCTGAATAATGCAAATTATCGTACACAAAATATCGTGAGCGAATGCTGTGGAGCATCGTGCATTAATTGGAAGAAGATGTCGTTTATTATCGGAATTTTTTCCTGCTGGTGATAGATACGTTTCTCCAATAATCCGATGCGAGAGCAATGGCCGGCAATGACTGAATGTCTGATTGTCTGAACGTCTGAAGGTATTGGGTTTGTTCCGTATTCAGTGAATATTGTGACTACTGATCCGCCCTCATGTTAGTCAATGAAGGAAGCGTCTATGCATGAGATACTTGCGCCCGGGTATCTTTTTTTTTTTTTATCTTTTTTTTGTGGGGGTATTTTTTCTTTTTCTTTGGTGGAGTACTTTGTTGATTTTGGAAGTATTTTTTGGACGGGTAATTTTGTTTTAATGGGCATTTTTTTGGGGGGAGGGGGGTTATTTTTGTTTTGATTTTGGTGGATAATTGTTCTTTTTGTCGGGTAATTTTTTGCTTTTGGAAGGATATATTTTGTTTTTTGGGGCTAATTTTTTGTTGGGGAGGGGGGATGGGGGAAATTTTGGGGTCATCTTTTGTTAGCGGTGTTTTTGTGTGTATATATATATATATATATATATATATATATATAATATATAAATATTATATAAAAGTCTTATCACATTACCGTGATTCATATACATACATCGAGCTACAAATGTCCTTAAATATCTAATTCACTCTACCTCGGAATTAATATATTTTCATATATGCTTAACCGAAGGGGAATTTTATTAGGCGATAATAGAATTGTCGGAGCCCAGGCGCGAACCCAGACACCAAACAATTCAGGAACGTCAGTGAAGCTTTTACCCACTCCTACCGAGGTCGAGGTGGGTTAAAGCTGGCTCCAAATCAGCGAATACCTGAGCGCGAAAGGTATTTGAGGGTGAGAGACGGCATTCATTTATAGACTTTTGCGGTGGTGGAGTGAGTAAAAGCTTCACTGACGTTCCTGGATTTGTATGGTGTCCTGGGTTCGCGCCTGGGCTCCGACAATTCTATTGTCGCCTAATAAAATTCCCCTTCGGTTAAGCATATATGAAAATATATTAATTCCGAGGTAGAGTGAATTAGATATTAAAGGACATTTGTAGCTCGATGTGTGTATATATGTATGTATATATATATATTATTTATTTATTTGTTTATCTTCTTTTTACATTTGATTTTGAGAGTCTCTATCCTCGTCTTCTTAGGTTTTTTAAACCTTCTTTTGTCTCGGTTTTTTAGCGTCCTTTTATTACAGAAGAAAGAAGAAAACGGGAAAATCAAAGAATTCCTTGAAACCACTAACATACCCTACAAGGAATTCCTTAAAAGAGAGAGAGAGAGAGAGAGAGAGAGAGAGAGAGAGAGAGAGAGAGAATAATAAATTAAGTAGAATTTCAACAAAGGGGAAATAAACGAAGGGAATAGGAAATTCCACGTCACAGAAGATGAAGAATGGGAAGGACAGGAGAGAGAGAGGAGGAGATTTGAATCCGAGAAATAAAACCGGAAGTGAATAAGTAAGAAGGATGGAGGAAAGGAAAAAAAGGCAAATGGAAAAATTATAAGGAATAAAGAAAATGTAAGAATCAAGAGGACGAATCAAAACTGGACGGCAAGAAAAAAAAAAAAAAAACAGGATCCAAAGAACAGAAGAAGAGGAGAAAAAAAAAGACCAACAAAGAAAGAGAGGAGACACAAAAAAAAAAAAACAAGAACATGAAGAGGAGAACAAAAGAAAAAACAAATAACGCAAAGACAACAGAAGAGGAGACAAAAAATAAAAAAACAAAATAAACCAAAGAACAGAAGAGGAGACAAAAAAAGAATAAAAAGAACCAAATAACAGAAGAGGAGACAAAAAAAAGAACCAACGAACAGAAGAGGAGAAAGAAAAACAAAAGAACCAAAGAACAGAAGAGGAGAACAAAACAAAAAACAAAAGAGCCAAAGAACAGAAGAGGAGATAAAAAAAGAACCAAAGAACAGAAGAGGAGATAAAAAAAAGAACCAAAGAACAAAAGAGGAGAAAAAAAACAAAAGAACCAAAGATAGACGAGGAGAAAAAAAGGAACCAAAGAACAAAAGAGGAGACAAAAAAAAAAACACAAGAGAACCAAAGAATAGAAGATGAGAAAAAAAAAAAAAACAAAAGAACCAAAGAACAGAAGAGGAGGAGACAAAATAAAAAGAAAGAAAAAACGTGCATGGAAGACAAACGATAAAAAAAAGAGGGAAGACAGAAATAAAAACGGAAGCCAGGAAAGGAATGGGGCGATCATTCCCCCCGACCAAGAGAGAGTCAATGGACGCGACGAAGCCGCGGATTCCATCTCATTTACTCGCAAATGTTGCCAAAAACGAGCGACGCAGGATCGCCCTCATAGGGTCATATTCTCGCAATATTGCAAAGGGGCACAGGTGGTCGGAGCTGCTGCTGCTGCTTCGGGTATTCGGCGTCGTTCGTTGCAAGCTGTTGTTGCGAAGTTTTTTTATTATTGAGGGAAAATGAAAAGCATTAACATTAACATTATTATTATTATTATTATTATTATTATTATTATTATATTATTATTATTATTATTATTATTATTATTATTCAACAGAATTTGTTTAGAAGAGGGCCTTTTTCCCAAATGTATTATTATTATTATTATTATTATTATTATTATTATTATTATTATTATTATTATTATTATCATTATTATTATTATTAATTTTTTGGATGGATGATTGACTATGTGATAGGTTGCCATCTCTTTGTGGCATTGCTTGAGGCCTTGGTTCGTCTGGCCTGAAGTGAATTCGTTTTAAAGGGTAATATATATAACACACACACACACAACACACAACACACACACACACACACACACACACACACATATATATATATATATATATATATATATATATATATATATATATATATATATATACACGTTTGATTAATAAGTTTCCATTCGCAATCAAGAACCAAACTGTACCAATTTTCCTCCCGTTAGCGTATTAAATAAATTCCCAGAAAAAAAAACAAAAACAAATCAAAGAATTCCTTGAAATGAAAACCACCAACTCACCCTACAACGAATTCCTAAAAAAAAAAAAAAAAAGCCAATTTCAAAAAAGGAATTCTCAGTCCCAAGACCATCTTAAGCTTTAAACAAAAAAAAATAGAAATTGATTCCAAAGCAGGAAAAGCAGAAGAAAATATATATATATGTATTAAAGATCACCCGCACTGAAGTCTAGAAAGGTTTTCCTCATCCGCCAGCAATCCGAATGCAATCCATCCTCCCATGGAGTATTCACCCAGGCGATGTCTGTGGGATATTGCCTCCGTTTTCTAAACCCGCCGGAGGGCTCCACGATGGGGGGATACTTCGTTATTTCTTATCCCACCCCGCTCTTCAGAAGATTAAGGTTTGGAAATGATTCATAATGCCTTTTCTTAATTATTTTTTTCTGTTCTATTATTATTATTATTATTATTATTATTATTATTATTATTATTATTATTATTATTATTATTATTATTATTATTATCATTGTGATGATGGTTAAGAAATCCACAGTGATGTAAATGTAAATTAGTATGTAATACACTATATATATTATATATATATATATATATATATATATTATATATATATATATATATATATAATATATATATATATATTTATATATATATATAATATAATAAAAGGAGCCCATAAAAAATACTATATTACAGAGACTGCTGTCTCCCTCTTCAGGTAGATGAATGAGAAAAGTTACAGAAAAGGTGGTATTTATACCAAGAGGTCCATCCACAGGTACGCCAATTTAGGTCACTCCCACTGATAATCTTCCTTTAATCTTCTTAAGCGTCGGTTGAATGAAAATCTTGTCGATGATATCTGAGTCCAATGCTCCCTTTGAGATATTCATTACCTGCCTCTCTTTTATCAAGGCTGATTCCATCATTTGACTCTTGTACCGGCAGATGCTGCCATAAATTATACGTGACAAATTCCAGTTTATACTATGGTTATGTTCATTTATATGGTTAAAAACAGCTGAGGTCTTTAGTCCATACCTAACTGACCGTTTGTGCTATATTAATCTCAGGGGAAGTGATTTTTCTGTAAATCCGATGTAAGATTGGTCACAGTCCAGGCATGGGATTTCGTAAACGCCTGTGTCCTTGACGGATGTCTTTTGTTGGACGTTAATCAGGGATTTGGCTAAGGTATTTGGGTAAGTAAATGCAAAAGGGTTAGATTTTCCGAGGGTCTGGGTCGCCGTTTTAA
>NC_061105.1:15236132-15238632 GCF_015104395.2 Macrobrachium nipponense | reverse complement strand
GTCAATATTGGTTTATTAAAGTGTGCGTAACGGTCAAGTCCAGTGTCCATATTAGTCTATAAAAATGTGCATATCTGTCTATTAAAGTGACCATATTAGTCTATTAAAGTTTGCTATCAGTCTATTATAGTGTCCATATTGGTCTATTAAAGTGCGTATTTCGTTCCAGTACAGTGTTCATAATGGTCTGTTAAAGTGCGCATATTGGTCTATTACATTACCCATATTGGTCTATTAAAGTGCGTATGTTGGTTTATTACAGTGTCCATATTGGTCTATTAAAGCGCGCATATCGGTCTATTATAGTGCCCATATTAGTCTATTAAAGTGCGCATATCAGTCTATTACAGTGTCCATGTTGCTCTTATTAAAGTGCGCATATCGGTCTATTATAGTGCCCATATTAGTCTATTAAAGTGCGCATATCAGTCTATTACAGTGTCCATATTGCTCTATTAAAGTGGGCGTATTGGTCTATTACAGTATCCATATTGGTTTATCAATGCGGGCATATTGGTCTATTACAGTATCCATATTAGTCTATTAAAGTGCGCCTAACGGTCTAGTACGGTGTCCATATTGGTCTATTAAAGTGCACATATCAGTTTATTACAGTGTCCATATTGGTCTATTAAAGTGCTCATATCGGTCTATTATAGTGCCCATATTGGTCTATTAAAGTGTCTGTATTGGTGTATTACAGTGCCCATAATCTATTAAAGAGCACACACCAACCACAAAAGAAAAACTACTGCAGAACTGTTTCAGTTCAACGTCATAGAAATGAAAGTTTATACCATCACCATGAAAGCAGCAAATCAACATTTTTATATGTAAAGAAATTAAAATACAACAAAACAGAAGGATATAAATAAATGTTTCATATCGTAGTTCATAGGAATTCCGACGCGACTCTCCATTCGTTCATTTTTCAATCGAGCTGAAAGAATTTGAGTAAAAAGAAAGACGAAAATAAGCTTCCGAGATTCGGGCGTGGTTTAATACTCAGCGTGCCCAAAGCTCTTTCAACTCTTTTTGGCAGTATTACCGAATTACCCAAAAAAGAAAAAAAAAACTATATTTTTGTGGCCTCTTTCTCTAAGCTGAAAAATAACCGAGATTAAAAATCAGAATATTGGGAACGAACTTTGCAAAATAGTTAAGTCTTTCGCTTTGAGAGAGAATGTTTTAAAAATGGCATTCAAAAGACTGGTAAAGTTTGTGCCTAAGTATATAAGACGTTTATGGAATTTACCTTTGGAAAATATTAAAATATCGTACGATAAAAGACGCGGAATAGGGAAAATTATATTGGAAATTGAAGGAAAGGAGATGGCAGGGGAAGATAGATAGAATAAGACAGAATGATGCAATTGGTACAGGAAGGAGGCTAAGAGAGGGGATGACAAAAAGACGTGTTAATTATTATTCAGTCTTTATCATAGACCATAAACTATTACATAAAAGTTAACGAATCCATGGAATTTCTAGAAACAAATCAGGCACTTGTATAACGAGTGGTTATCTACCAGAAATATTATTCTAATTGAAATGATTCAATAATTAATTTAGTTTAAATAATTGAAAATGACAAAAACTGAAATTTATCACTGATATTTAGGCGTACGACCCTTGAAAACATCATCATATCAAATAATTAACAATAAATCAAAGAAGTAAGGAAATATTTAATTTTATAAAGATGGTAAACACTACTTATATACTACCGACCCTTTCTAAATCCATCGCCAATCGAGGAGTGACTCCTTCAATAAATGTTTGTTAACAACCACCGCTTAGAGTCGTAAGCGGAAACCGAATTCAAGGAGACATACCAATGTAAGCGTAGTACAGAGAATCTCTCAACTTCTCTCCCTTGCCCTGGGGCTCGAAGCTATCAAGTTAATAGCCTCTCAAATGTATTTCACTAACAACTATGGACATATACATCATCGTCACGATCTAGAGTACTCCACAAGACATTATTCTAATGGTTAGGATGACTCCAGGCAAAGGAGGTACGACAAACTCTTCGAAAGTGCTTAAGAGAAGGCGCGGAACATCTACCATACTGTAGAGAAGAGGTACGTGGGCCCCTTAGCATAAGTTATCCTGCCTTCTTTGGTAATGGCGTCCGAGATTGATAGATGGCCGCTGACTAAATTTACATAAGGGATTTCTTTTTATGGGTCGGGACTTTTTTTTTTTTTTTTTTTTTTTTTTTTTTTTTTTTTTTTTTAAGGGGTCCCCTAAGTCGGAAAAATATTTGCCTCTTAACGTTTTCTCGTAGGACGAATTGACGAATAAAAAGAAAACTTGAAAACTTTAATTTTTTTGTAATGTTTCTGGACTTTTGAATGAGCGTATATAAGATAGCTATAGCTATTTCATATAGGAATATCTGTGAATGAGATCTGTAATTTTTACACTAACAAATAAACACAGACGCATATATATATATATATATATATAATATATATATATCTATATATATATGCGT
>NC_061105.1:15223632-15228632 GCF_015104395.2 Macrobrachium nipponense | reverse complement strand
TGGTTTCTGTTTTGAAAATCAATGCGTTTTCGAAAGCGTTGAAAACAATACGTTTTTGAGAACGTTGAAAACAATACGTTTTTGAGAACGTTTAGGTAAATGCTGTTTTTTGTTTTGACTTCCCACTGGCACTAGGTATTTACAATTAGGATAGGCCAGGTCACGTCATATATTAGCAATGGCGTACTCTGCAATCAACTAGAAATGTTTATTCAAGGTGTAAAACATTTAACACGTGATGTAGTATTTTACGCATCAGCCTTGTCAACAGTAAAAATTTATTCAAGACCGTAAAACATCTAACACGTAATCTGGTATTTTACACACCAGCCCTGTCAACATAGCTTGAAATTACGTAAACCATTTAAAATGAATCACTACGCGGAAAGTAAAAGTAATTTTAGAAATGACTTCGAACCATCGGCAAGGTTAAAAAGCGGAGTTGCTCATTTGTCATAAAACCCAGGCTTTGATCCTCTCTTTGTTCCATTCAGAAAAAAAAAAAAAATAGTCGAGTAATCAACCGTCCCTTTGACTCTATATGAAGTGTTACTAATTTTTGCTTCTGAAAGGATAGTAGATAATTGCAGGACAAACTCTCCCCCGTGATTTTTTTTTTACTACGTCATGACGTTGGCTGTGTTGATTATCACTGCAAATCTGGATGTGCAGTGTTTTAGTGGTAGTTTATAATTTTTTTTTACTATTACAGTCATCCTATTCGACTGGGTGTTCTTTATAGTGTGGGGTTCCGGGTTGCTTCCTGCCTCCTGAGGAGTCCAACACTTTTCTTACTATGTGTGCTGTTTCTAGGAGCACACTCTTCTGTATGAGTCCTGGAGCTACTCCGGCATCTAGTTTTGCCAGGTTCCTTTTCAGGGATCTTGGGATCGAGCCTATTATTATTATTATTATTATTATTATTATTATTATTATTATTATTATTATTATTATTATTATTATCAAACTATGGAATACAAGAAACTTAAAATTACGACTATTGTTTATATTGCGTAAAATTGCGTATTACTGCCCAATATATCGACCTCAATTCACTAGCGAAGCAGAAATATAGTATAAATGACAGTATAGAGAAATTCCTAATGATACAGGATTTATTTCTCTGTGAATAAAAACTAAATTTTCCCATTGCCGAGTCCATCTTTTTTCCTTACAACATAATAGGAAATACATCCACTGCAGTCTCTAATAACGTTTCTGATTTCGAAGATGAAAAAATAAAGAAAATAAACCTTCCTTTATTTTCAAGAGTTCCAAGATACCAAAACCACCATTCTGTAACTGGAGAACATTTTAAAAATAATATTCCTTTTTTAATTTCTCAGTAAAAGAAACGGATCATTCAGAATTGCTTCTAGACCATCATGAAACTGTTTAATTCCCGGCCCTACTATTTCTTCACTGGGGAACATTCATTAGACATAAACCGGAAGAAATGTCTAAATAGATTCACCCAGCAATGTTATAAAAAGCCTTCCAGTCATCACCCGGTAGAAATAACTAGAATTAAATGGAAAGGAACAGTAGCTTTTTCGATTTTTTCCCCCACTTATCTGTAGGGCTCTCAGTAACGAAGCGACTCTCTCTCTCTCTCTCTCTCTCTCTCTCTCTCTCTCTCTCTCTCTCTCCACCCTTCAAGTGAGGAGTCGTCCTCACTTATGGGAATGGAGACTCATTAAATGTTCACATGTGAGTGAGACTTTAATGCTGTGAACTCAATCGAGGGCTCTTGAAGCCATGAAAAGTCCTATAGGGAGGTCTTCACTATCTCTCTCTCTCTCTCTCTCTCTCTCTCTCTCTCTCTCATTTTTACGGTCCAATAGTGATATGTGGCTGTTTTGTCTGGCATAATGAACGCGTCTCAGTGTAGTTACTCTTTTGTTTTTTCGTTTCTGGGAATTGATATACCGTCTTACCTGGCGTATGTCCTTGATTCAACTACTGCTTCTCTCTCTCTCTCTCTCTCTCTCTCTCTCTCTCTCTCTCTCTCTCTCTCCACACACAGAAAATCACTGAAGGATTCTGATACTTTAATTGACTAGAGAAATGTTACGCAATAAATTTCTTGGAGAACCGTCCAAAGTACTACCTGTAGAATCGATAGACCAAGTGCAACCAGTATTAAATCAAAACTAGGGTTATTAATCTTTACTTATGGAGAGGAGTCTCTCAGGATATAAGCTCCCAGCATATGAGCACAGTGGTTCACTGAGAGAGAGAGAGAGAGAGAGAGAGAGAGAGAGAGAGAGAGAGAGAGAGAGAGAGAGAGAGAGAGTTCCTGTATTCCCAAGCAAAGAAATCAATAACCCAGGAAATTGGTTATCAGCTGCATCGTAAAAAAAAAGAATGTCCCGTCTATCTTAAATCTATTTCCTCTTCCATTCCAGATCGTCCCTAGATGAAACGAGCGACTTCAACAGCCGGGGGGGAAATGAGAACGAAATCTCCCTAGAAATCTCCCCAGAAATTTCCCCAGACGCCGCGGACGAAATCTCCCCCAAACACCGCATTGGACCACATGGAGGAAACACAAATCGTCGAAAGGGTCCTCGTGTCGCCACATCTTCACATGAATCTCGACGACAGTGATGATGCTACCTGATGGAAACACTCGTGCAGGGGGAAAAGGAAGTCATTTGATTCCCGTTGGATTTATGTGAAGGAAAGAATTATATCCCGTCAATATTTTCTTCTGTTTTGTGCCAGTCATGAAAACGAGACATTTCCAGTTTCTATTTATATATTTGTTTATTCTTCTAGAGTTCCTGGTGACCCAGAATGGCAATAGTAATAAAGGACATTCATTGAAAAAATATAAATATGAAAAACATCGTTTAGATTTCTGATCATTTCAATCATTACCGAAAAATCGACTTTCAAAATTTCAAGAAGATTCAAGACAGTGATTTTTTTCCAAGATGGCTGCGATGCACATAAAAGAAAATGAGAGAACATCTCTAGAATAATCTTCATGAGGACACTGGTGCAGAACATGAAAATAAAAGACTCTTGCATTTATTTCTAAAGGATTTCTCTAAGATGAATGTGGAAGAAACTCGCATAAAGATGAGAAAAAGACAGTGGTTTGCGGGACTCTGATGCGACAGTATGGTTAGAAAAAGTGCATTATATTGACATTTTTGTTCTCATGCATTCAAGATGGCGGTTTTTCTAAAATGGAGGATATTTTTCGAGCTGCTTCTTAGCTATCTACTCTTGACTTCTGCGGAATCAAGTGACGAAGGTAAGATTTTCTTATAATGAGTAATTTTCTACAATTGTAATATCTTCTCTTCGCGTTTAAACGTGTACTTCCTTAGGATCATTTGCATGAACTGATAAGAAAAATCAGCGTTGAATATCTGATAATATTTTAGGTTTGAAGTACTTTTATTTCCATGTTTCCATATAAAACTGAATATGAATACTCTCTCTCTCTCTCTCTCTCTCTCTCTCTCTCTCTCTCTCTCTCTCTCTCTCTCTCTCTCTCAGCTGGTCAGCCTGTATGTTTATATTGTTATCGATTTTGCATATTTGTTATACTCTCTCTCTCTCTCTCTCTCCTCTCTCTCTCTCTCTCTCTCTCTCTCTCTCTCTCTCAAAATCGAACCACCGAGACCTCAGCAGTTTTTTTTAATAGAATAAGAACGAAATAATCCAGCCACTCCTAAGACCTCCAGAGATCTGACGTAAAAATATGATCTTCATACCAGGGAGGGTAAAGTCAGACAGCAAATAACTTGAATATTTCATATACGAAATAATTTGAATAATATGAGGTGGAAGAAATTCTCTTATTACGCCCTCGTTTTTTTTAGGTCTCTTAGGAATGAGACTGGCAGGAATTTATGAGAATACGATTCCAGAACCGGAAAGGATATTTCTGTAGTATTCCTTTTTTTTATGAATGAGAGATCCATTTAAAGGAGTTACAAGGATTAGGATGTCTCAAAGACTTGTTAGTCCATCCGAGGAGACACCGTGTGCTCACTTATCTCTAGGAGCAGCTTTTACTGTTCATTCAGTGTCCCAATGATTTTTTCTAGCTTTCTTTTAAACTCTTCCGCACTGTTGCTGTTTACAGCTTCTGGTGGTAGTTTATTCCATGTGCCACATATCTTGTATGTGGGGAAGTTCCCGCAATGAGGTGTGTTGTATCTCTTCAGCTCTTGTTTCCATCCATTATTTCTTGTCTAGTTTTCGTTTAACGTAAATAGGTTACTGTCTACTTTTGTTATGCCTGTCAGCAGTGATCAAGTGGATACTGAAATTGAAGGGAAACATTTTAGTTTTTGTTTATCAATGAAAAGAATAAAGTAGAAGGAGTGGATAGTATCTGGATGATATATAAGCTTAATTCGAGAAACATTCAAGATTTATTTCCCGCCGTTCTTGAGATTTTGTGAGTAAACAGATGAAGGAAGCTATTTCTGATTGATAGTCCATATCATTATTCACGGGCTTTTGATGGAAAAATGCATAATATTTATTCTGTCCAGTCAGAAGTCCCTGAATTAGCCCAGTTTGGTGATAACAAATCACTTCCGCAACCAAGACTTAGAAGAATTCTCTTCTACACCTTAGTTCCTTCCCACTGTAAGTGGGTAGTGCCGTCAGTGCATCTCACATGGTACACTGTAGGCATTACTTAAGGTTCTTTGCGGCGTCCCTCGGGCCCCTAGCTGCAACCCCTTTCATTCCTTTTACTGTACCTCCATCATATTCTCTTTCTTCCATTTAACTGTTCACTCTCTCCTAACAGTTGTTTCATAGCGCAACTGCTTTGAGGTTTTCCTCCTGTTACACCTTTCAAACCTTCTGTGCTCTCAGCTTCCAAGTCAGCGTTGAACGGCCTCAAAAGTCCCAGCGCTGGGCCTTTGGCCAGAATTCTATATTCCATAGCGTAGTATCTTCATGTTCCTGCAAACATCTCAGACCATTGAAGGAAAGTCGCTTGCATCCTTCCTCTCTCTCCCTTC
>NC_061105.1:15216132-15218632 GCF_015104395.2 Macrobrachium nipponense | reverse complement strand
TAACACCAGGGAATTAAAAAACAAAAGCAAGATGACAACTAAAGTATAAGTTCCACAGAGAATCATACCAGAGACTCAAAAAACAAAAGCAAAATAAAAGCTGGAAGTATAAGTTCCACAAAGAATAATATCAGGGAATTTAAAAAAAAAGCAAGATAAAAACTAAAGTATAAGTTAAACAAAGAGTCATACCAGAGACTCAAAAAAAAAAAGCAAAATAAAAGCTGAAATTATGAGATTACTTCAACCCCAAATCCCAGAACGTAAAATATTTTTTTTTCTCCAACGAAATGAGAAAAAATCTGAGCATTAAAATAATATGACTTTTTTTTTCCTGAAGTAATTTTGCAGTGCTCAGTACTTGAGCCAACACAGAAGAGGAGGAGAAAGTGTGTTTTGTGTGAGTTGATGTGTATGTGTGTGGATACAGGGTGTAAAGACACAGGCTGCTTAAATGAGAAAGAGAGAGTGAGAGTGTGAGGGAGAGAGAAAAAGAAATTATGAAAGAGAGAGAGAGAGAGATAGTAAGAGAGAGCTTGAGAGATATGAGGAAGAACGGGAAGGAGAGTGAGAGAAAGACTAAGAGAAAAGGAGAGAGAGAGAGAGAGAGAGAGAGAGAGAGAGAGAGAGAGAGAAAACCTCTCGTGGCGAGAACAAATAGGTCATGCCACAAAGATCTTTGTTTCCCGTGTCTGGTTCCTGGCTATTGTCCGCAGGGCACCAGATAACATCATTAAAATCCTAAGTGGATGCTTCTCTCTCTCTCTCTCTCTCTCTCTCTCTCTCTCTCTCTCTCTCCCCTGCTTCTTTCTTTGGAATAATTCTTTTATCTTTGTTTTGGTTTATCGTCTGCCAGTCCTAATCTTCGAGATGGGAGGGGGGCGGCGGCCGGGGGTGTTGTGAGGGGGGGATTCTTGAAGTTGCTTTTTATGCCCTTGTCTCCTTTTGTTTCACAACAAATGTAATGTTTTCTGAATGCTTTTTGTTTTGTCTCTAGTGAAAATTAAAGTTTCATGCAAGAATGTTTCCCAAAAAGTATTTACTCTTCTCTGTTATTTTCAAAAAGATTTATCATCTTCTATGTGCTTTTCAAAAGTATTTATCTCCTTTTTTTATTTCTACTAAACTTAAACAACAAGAAATTAGTACTTGATGATGTGCTGTTTGGTGAATGGACATTGAACCGCAGTGATGCTATTTAGAATTATTTTTCCGTACTACTTGCAATTATGATTTTATTTTCCATACATTGAAAAACAAGTAAGAACTTGCAATTACTTGTAATGCCTTGAATGATATTCAGTTCTCGTCCGGTGTCTAGTCTAAGTTTAAGCTTTGGAAAAAATGGAACTGCAGGCATTAGGCTTAACCAATACATATTTTTAAAGTATGCAGTGCCTTTAAAAGTTGAAATTGAGGTGGGCAGAAAACTGCATTCTTTGTCCCTGATCCGTGAATAGAAGTCGGGTTTTTATGGAAAATTATGAAATCTCCTCAAATAAAACTATTATAACCCACGAAAATAATCCATGAATAGCATAACTAAAGAGACATTTCATAGCAATGCTTTCGAATCATTTGAGAGAGAGAGAGAGAGAGGAGAGAGAGAGAGAGAGTAGATATATATATAGTAAATATTCCACGAGGCACTTAAGCTATGTAAATACCATGCATAAATTTAAAGCTTGTCTCGAGGGAGGAGATAAGTCTGTGCGTGTCAGAGAGAGAGAGAGAGAGAGAGAGAGAGAGAGAGAGAGAGAGAGGAGTATGTCTGTCTGGGAAGTTGAAGCAATATACTCTCCTTCAGACATATCAATTACACGAACATACCTCCTGTTTTTCCCTCTCATTTCAGGGAAATGAAACTTCCTAACATTTCTTCGAGTTATGCCAGTTCGCTGATGCACTCGGAAACGTCATTATATGAACTCTTAGGGGAAAAAAATCCTCTGGACGAAGCTAGCGAGCAAACTCCAGCAGACAGGAGGATTCTTGGAAGTCAAGCTAACAAACAAACTCCAGACAGTTCGGCAACGCGCGGTGGTTAATAAGAACCGGACGATCAACTTTGGTCGTGTCACGAGAAGAAAAGAAAGTAGTCGCCATTGCTTTATAAGTTATGCCCTTAAAAAAGAAGAAGAAAAAAAACAACTCTCAAAGGAGGTTTTCATGACGACTTTTATGATTTTTTTTTTACGAATATGACTGCTGTCAAAATATCTTATGAAGGATTTCAGCTGCTGGTATTTTTAGTTTAAAAGACGATTTTATATTCCAAAAATATACAAACACGTAGACTCATTTCATTATTTTTGATCATCTCTTAATCATGTCATCAATTGAAATATTGCAAACTGAAATGCCCCCGAAGAGAATGCAAAATAATTTTTCATACGATAGGTACACTTTCAGAAATCCCAAATTAGAAAACAAGGATTTAGATCAAAGGCGCATGAATTCATGTCACTTTTTCTAATGATCTAAACCGAATTAGATCCTG
>NC_061105.1:15207157-15209657 GCF_015104395.2 Macrobrachium nipponense | reverse complement strand
AATAATAATAATAATAATAATAATAATAATAATAATAATAAGTGATTCAGCCTCTCCATAAGGGTTGCACAATAGAAAGTCGATAAGGAAGGTATCAATCTATACTCATAACTGGATAAACTGTCAAACTCCACGGAGAGAAAACCAGTTAAATATTCGCGAGGATTAATCTGGGAACATCTTATTTAAAAGAAAAAAAAAAAGTAAAATATGCGCAATTGCAAGGATCTTGGCTCGGTTATTATCATTATTATTTTTTTTTTTCAGGTCTATCACAGTCCTCCAATTCGACTGGATGGTATTTATAGTGTGAGGTTCCAGGTTGCATCCTGCCTACTTAGGAGTCCATCACTTTTCTTACTATGTGCGCCGTTTCTAGGATCACACTCTCCTGCATGAGTCCTGGAGCTAATTCAGCCTCTAATTTTTCCAGATTCCTTTTCTGGGATCTTGGGATCGTGCCTAGTGTTCCCTGAAAAGGAATCTAGAAAAACTATTATTATTATTATTATTATTATTATTATTATTATTATTTTATTATTATTATTTTCTGTCCGGTGGTGAACTATGGCGTTGGTACCTACAGTGCTGCCAGAAGTACGATTATGGCTAACTTTAACCTAAATAAAATCAAAACTACTGAAGCTAGAGGGCTGCAATTTGGTATGGTTGATGATTGGAGGGTGGATGATCATCTTACCGATTTGCAGCCCTCTAGCCTCATTAGTTTTTAAGATCTGAGGGCGGACAGAAAAAAGTGCGAACGGACAGACAAAGAGCCATCTCAATAGTTTTCTTTTATGGAAAACTGAAACTTAAATGTCAAAGATTTAGCATAAATACTGTTTCATTCTCATAACCTATCACCTAAAAGAAATAAAATATTATACCATTTCACTTGCGTGGACCTCATATAGGCCTAACTCACCCTCGGAGAGGCGAAACGCCCGAAATGACCCTGACACCCTTCATTCTCCTCTATTCCTTGAGGATGAACTCGAGTGCCACTTGAGGTGATGGGGCAATAATAGCCTCGTATTCTCCCCAAGGTCAAGAATCAACAGGAGATGTTGACTTAGCATCAACTCCTTCGAAATGAATTGGCTGGTGGACCTTTTTTGGGCTGGTTTCACGAAACATTTTTAAAGTTTTTTTTTTTTTTTTTTTTTTTTTTTTTTTTTTTAAAGTTTTTTTTTTTTTTTTTTTTTTTGTGTGGGGGGGGGGGTTTGGCTGAAAGATTGTTGTCCTACTTTGAGGCTTCTCAGAACGGCAATTTTTCCGTCGCTTCCAAGAGGCTCTGGTTATATATATATATATATATAATATATATATATATATATATATATCCCTCTTTTTTCGTTTTCAATAATCATTCTAAATTACTTTAAATAATACAATTCAGGAAAAACTTCTTCCTCTTCTCCTTCTCCTCTCACATTGTATTTGATCTTGACGCTTTTCTCTAGTATCAATATATATCTACGTAGACTTTATAACAAGTTTAAAGTATTTACATATATAGTTTACTATATTTATAATCCTCTCCCAGACTCTCTTCTTGTTTTCTCTCTTCATTAGCTTGATTTAATCTACACCCTCTGGCTGTATCGTCTCTTCCCCATCGGGGCAAAATGGATTCATAAATTGTAACAATTCCGTTTGAATTTCTCCCCTAAGTCTGTTATATTGCTTGCATGCAAATTCCATTACCGAAGAAGAAGAAGAAGAGAAGAAGAAGAAGAAGAAGAAGAAGAAGAAGAAGAAGAAGTAGAAGAAGAAGAAGAAGAGGAAGAAGAACTAGAAGAAGAAGAAGAAGAAGGAGAAGAAGAAGAAATGATATATAGTATGAGAATATTCAAAGCTTTTATAGGTGTTAGTATGAAGTAAAAACTTTTATTTCTAGTATACTAAAATAGTACACTAAAAATACTACTGGTTTAAAATACTACGAAGTTCCCATATAGGATAAGAAGTGCTGTTTATCGTGACGTAATTTTGTAAGAAAAAATACACACACACACACATACATACACTATATATATATATATATATATATATATATATATATATATATATATATATATTAGTCTATGGAAATGAGCAATTCCAAACTAATTATATCAAATCAGTTCTCCAAAACCTGTACAAACTTTTTTTACCACAATTAGCCATGATAAATATTAACTGAATCTGGCTATGATATCTGATCACTCCGTCTGATATAGTAACCTCTTTGCACATCAGTTCTAAGGTTGAATTTCAACTCAGGATTGATGAAGCATTTCTTATATAATATATACATATGTATTTATACATATTTTTATATATAACTTAACTATTCCAGTCAAGCAAGTGTTCGAATCCTGCAGGGGAAGGAAAATACTTCCATTTATTTCCAAATGATTTCAACGTCTTTCAGTAGAAAACGCATCCAAATCTGTTGGGAGATTAAGAAGCAGAATTCCAAAGATATAGATGCATATAATAGATACATGCTTAA
>NC_061105.1:15189657-15197157 GCF_015104395.2 Macrobrachium nipponense | reverse complement strand
TCAGGGAAATGACGATGAGAACCTGCCTTGTTTCCCGGGGACAAGCCTGAAGATAACGAGGTCGTTTGGTATCGTCAGCAGACCGTCGGCGACAGATGACCCACCGGAAGCGCTCTTTGGTTTTGCATTTTCAGAAAAGCGTTATTTTTTTACTTCGCGATTAGTTCCAAGACTATGCTGGTGCCGAATATAAATTCTAAGATATTCTCTAGTTAAATAGTTTAATTTGAAATATAATAATACGCTCTTTTATTATATGAATTTCTTTTAACGCAAAATAATCAAATAACCTCTTTTGAAAGGTGAACGTTTTCACTTCTCGCATCAAGAAATATAAAAGCTACAAATCCGCACTGTTTCTCATTACAAATAATCCTATGTCATTTATTTACCAAGAAACTTATTATAATCTTTAAAAACTCCCTCTTCCAGCCTACTCACAATACAGTTCTTGGAGGAAGGCCACAAATTAGTCGCAATGGAAGACAGGTGTACTGTGGTAATTAGCTCTCACGTAAAAAGAAAAAGGCCTTTTTATCTCTCTACAGAGATAGATTTTTATTTTTCATTCTATTTTAAGATGAAGTTATTTGTTTTCCTCTGACTAGAGACACAGAAGGATTTCGAAGCATATCTGAACGTGATCCTGGTATAAGAAATGTATATAATATATATATATATATATATATATATATATATATATATATTTATATATATATATATATGTATATATACACACAGTTAGAAAATCACAGGAGATGCACGTGACTTCACTGAATAAGCGAATACCCACAGAAAAGAATAGGCAGGAATCCAAGCCATTCGTCTTTTTATTAAGAAAAAACATCGTCAAGGAACGTTCCTTGACGATATCTTAATAAAGACGAAAGCGCTTGGATTTCTGCCTATCATTTTCCTGTAGTATTCGCATTATATATATATATATATATATATTAACATATATAATATATATATATATATATATATATATATAGATACGTACATATATAAGCTATATATACACACACAGATGTAAATAAACATTTGCATGCGTACCCATATAAAAAATCTCCATACGCTTTTAAACCTCACAAGATGAGAAAACTCGACCGGCGGAAGACCGGTAAGAAGAAGCAATACCCCGACATAATCTTCTTCTTATGTCTCCTCATTTCACTCCGAAAGTTTTCTTTCTTTCTTTTTTTTCCTCGCCTGTCGAGGCGGCCTGTGACGTAAGCTCATTACTTACGCCCTTTGGTGTAAAAATATATAGTTAGTGTTTGCCGGCGCTAAAAGCATTACTTTGACATAATCCTTCCGAGTTTAGTTTTTTTTCGGAGTTTTTTTCTAAGGTATGTGATGTTAGGATGTTATGTAACCTAAGTCTACTGTTTTATTTTTTTTTTACTTTATTTTATCTAGCTACTCAAGACTTTTTTTGCTTTTTAAGGGAAGTGAAATATCTTTTTTGTTTATTATATTTTTGCCTTTAATGAAATATCTGAAAGTATCGTTGTTACGAAAGTGGGATTTTTTTTTTTTTTTTTTTGCTTTTATTGAAATATCAGGAAGTAGTGATTTTTTTTTTTTTAAGGAAGCTGAATACCTTACATTTTTGCTTTTATTGAAATATCTAAAAGTAGCGTTCTCTCTTATTAAAAGAGGTGTAATATGTGATATTTTTGCTGTTATTGAAATATCAGAAAATAGCGTTTTTTTTTTTTTTTCATTAAAAGGAATTTAATGTTTTTTTCTTTCATTGAAATATCTGAAAGTATAGTTTTTTTTAAATTAGTGAATGATAGCTTGTTCACGATGCATAAAAAACTAACAATATTTATGCATCTTAAATAACGTAATTTTTTTGAAATTAAAAAGGTTATTTTCCTATTTAACTTCTGAATACTGTATTAGTCTGTCTGCTTGGCTTGTTGGATATGAGTATTCGTAGAATGAGTTAACTAGCACAAAATGTAGTAAATAATTGCGAACTTCATAAAGCACAAAGAAAGGAACGAGAAAAGTTATATAAGAAAAAACAAACAAAGTGGTCTAAGTAACCCGTTGCATAAACTTGGACAGTTATATTAAGCTTGCTTATTCTCTCTCTCTCTCTCTCTCTCTCTCTCTCTCTCTCTCTCTCTCTCTCTCTCTCTCTATATATATATATATATATATATATATATATATATATATATATATATATATACATATATATATATATAGTATATATAACTAGTAAAAATGTTCTATTACAACATTCTTCCATCTAATAAAAGGAGCCCATAAAAACGCCAAAATATAGAACTTACTTTCTATACTTTGGCGTTTCTATGGGCTCCTTTTATTAGGTACGTATATATATTTCTACGTCTATAGAACGCCTCGCCTTCCCAGCAGAGTTTTAGTTATATTTAATTATAAAAGTAGCAGCCATGCCTTCTCCTGAAGCGACTGTTGTTGGGAGAGTGGGTATGTCGTAGGAATGATATTTCCGGTCTGACGGAAGCTTAGGGTAAGAGAGGCAAGTCACAAGAGTAGCTAGGCTTCGAGATGGATTTTAGGGACTTCTACAATAAGACCTATTTTCCTTCCCAATTTGCTGGCGTTGTGTTTACCACCTTTCAGGCAATGCTCGAGGCGGTTTTTGGAAGCCCCGGCAGCCATGTTTGTTTTCTCTTTCAACATTATCTAAACAATTTAAGCAAAGTAACGTAAGTCACGAAGTTTTAACGTAAATAATATCAATGTCTGTACTAGTATCTATCGTTCTGCCAGAGAAATTAACGTAATTCGCCTTGAATAAGAAAGTAGAATTTTGTGTTGTAAATTGCCTTCGCATTTACAGAGAATCAGCTGTTTTGAACGACATGCTGCGCGCTAGCAGCGCTAACCCAGCTCCTTCACGTGTTTCACCTCGCATCGCTCACTCGCATCGCTCACTCGCGCGATGAGCGAAAATTTGCAAAAAATTTCACTTCACGTTCGCACTTAACGTAGCCTCATTCACCAATTGTTTGCTACTCGTTTAAAATCCTTACCGTCATTTCACTGTTCACAGGGACCTAGTAATCTTACTAAAGTTAACGTAAATCTCAAGTATAGTAAATCACAAGAATTGTTAACGTAAAACGCGTCTTTTGTAAAATTCATATTGAAACGCAAATCATTTCATAAGCGCAAGCCGCTAACATTAACGTAAAAATCGTTCACCACGAGCGCGTTATCATTTTCATAAAACGTTATCCAAAAGCAATTCTTTCATTAAAAACGGTAAGAAACTTAACGTAAAGTTAAATCATTTAAACAAGTTGCGTCATATTAAACTAACATTAGTAGTTCAATTCAAATATAAGGGAGTTCATTCATATATCATTTTTCACCCTCTCTGAGAGAGAGAGAGAGAGAGAGAGAGAGAGAGAGAGAGAGAACCAGAACACAGTATTCACGAAGCCAAGAGTACTACATCTTACCATTAATTATAGCATGCAGAATTAACATTATTTAGTCTCTTGTGTCTTTCATTTACACAGCGTGATACGTACGCGCCTGTGTCCATTGCAGTTTGCAAGCATTTATTTATTTCATTTTTTACCGAGTACTTCAGCGAGGGACTGAGCATTCCTAAAATTTCCATTACCTGTCGTTGCCCGAGTGGTCTTTTCATTTTCTTTTATCACAAAAGACTTGCGTATACCGCAAGCACAATTCGCACAGTGTGCCACGCCAATTCATTACTTCCAAACAGGAAGTCGTTACCAGTTTAGGACTGGCCACCACCAGTGCAACGTCAGGTCTTACCATTTCACAGTGCCACTAATTCTTGACACTGTCCATCGACTGGCTGCTGAAGTACTCCCACCTTTTACTTTCTCTCCTCCACTATTACCCCTCTGCCATGAGCAGTGCCATTTCACTTCAGTATAGTATACTGCATGTAGTGTCCGGGACACACCAGCACGATACAGTGCTCCAAGGAACGCCTCCATAAGGGCCATTGCACCTGTACAGGCCGTACAGGTAGCCATTAAACCTGCGTGTCCGTCCTTACGGAACGCCCAAATAATTAGTGTGTCCGTGTACAAGGGTCAGTGATCCTTCGGAACACTCAACAAGGAATGCCTCCCAGAAGTGCCGCAATACCAGCCCTAAGTGCTGACAAACCTGCGTGTCCGTCCTTACGGAACGCCCAATTCATTAATGTCCGTGTACGAGGATCAGTGATCTTTCGGACCATCCTAAGGGAACGCCTCCCCAAAGTGCCGCAATACCAGCACTACTAGTGCTGCCCAAGGAACGCCTCCTCATAAGTGCCGCGACCTGTACAGACGTACAGGTAGCCCTATACCTGCGTGTCCGTCCTACGGAACGCTCATTCATTATAGAGTAATCCGCCATTTTTGGATCACTGAACAAGGAACGCCTCCTCATAAGTGCCGTGCACCTGTATTGGACCTACAGGTAGCCCATTCCAGCGTCTCCCAACTTAGGAACGCCCTTAAGTGTGACGTACGCCGTACACTCCATTTGATTTTTTCACCTCTTTAGAAGGTGCCAATCCAGAAGTGCCACCAACTTACGGGACACTTCCCAAGTGCCACAGAGCACCCAGTCTTCTCAGACTTTTTCTCTACCAACAGTCACAGAACACCTTCCAAGTGAGTGCCACTTTCCACAGTAGGCACTCCTATTCCATTCCGTACCCTTCCTGGCCATTATTTTCATTTTCATCAGAGCCTCTACTGCAGCCTAAGGGAAATGTCTTCCCCTGCTTCCCGCGACTTCTTTGCCGTAGAGCTCGAGAGGCTCCGAGTCCTCATAACTCTGGGCAAGGAGGCTGGTTACACTGGACCAGCACTAGACCAGTGGATAAAGGCGCAGCAGGCTGCTGCGCGCCAGCAGGGAAAGGAAGCCAGAGAAGCAGAGAGAAAGGAAAGAGAAGAAGAGAGAAAGCATGAGCTAGCTCTCCTAGATGACGCAATCTCTCTGCTAGCTTCTAAGCCCCAGACCATGAGCTGGACTCCCGGTAAGAGGTGTTGTTACGGAGGTTCTGCACCACTTGTTGTGTGCGTGGCGATGCTGTGGATTCCGACCATGCCCAAGTCGGTCTCTACCTTGGGAGGAGAGCTTCCAGGGTGAACTTCTCCAAGCTACCATGTAGCCCTGCCTGATGAACAGTCTCCTACGGCCTATCAGTGGGTACAAGTCATGGCCGACACCGAAGCCCAGGTCTCCCTTATTTCCAGAAAGGCATTGCCTAGGGGTGCCAAAATCCAGACGAACGAAGAAATTCAGTTTGAATGGATTGACGGTAACCTCTATTCTGTTCCTTCGGTCCTTCTGAATGTAAAAATGCCCTTTCTGGACCAGGTGACCAAGGAAACCACATTGTGCCGCCTGGGCGTAGTTGACCAACTCCATGATGTTTATCAGGTGATATTGGGCCGAGATCTACTTAAGCCGTATCTCCCCTGGACGCAGCTCCCACTACCAGATGCACCGGATCCCTGCAGCATGCCTCATAATCAAACCTCAATTTTAGATTCAGAGGCTAGTGCCTCCGATGTCCCAGACATCCCTTTTATTTGTGAACCTGGCCCTGACCCAGTGTCAGAGCCAGACGGTTTCTTCTGCATCATCTCAGCCTCTTACCATTTTTTTTACCGCCTACCTCATCCACTTTGGAAGAGGTAAGCCCACCAGTTAACCCCGGACGTGTTTCCGAGGGTGATTCAACGGAGGATTCCTTAACCTCCCTACCTCAAATCACTGCCAGAGAGGACTCTTCACCTGTGCCAGAGCACACTGCCAGCCTTGGTGACTCCACAGATTCGCAACCTGTGGGGCCATCTCAGCCTTACCATCCAGTGCCACGGAAGAGGTTCTGGAACACGTTCTGCCGAGACTGTGGCCGCAAGGGTCACATGTCTGCCAACTACGGAGGGTGCGCGAACCACAATATTCCGGCCATCGCAATGGCCGTCACCAATCCTTCTTCTCTAGGACCCCCAGCTAAGGGCCCTATAACCGTCGCACCCCTCCAAAGCCATTATCAGCCAAGCCACGTCAGAGCCTACGACGACTCTGGCGCTCAAATCTCCCTGATACGGGAAGACCGAATCCCCCGAGGGGCTAACGTCGATAGACGTCATTTAATAACCATTGAAGGTATCAACCATATTAAGCTGATCCTTCCGACCGTCCAATTGAGGGTCACCAGACCTCACTTCTCCAGAGTTTGTACCCTTGCAGTTGCAAGCTACATTCCAGGAGGTTACGACCTCCTCCTAGGGCAAGACATGAAGTCTCCCTCGCATTCCAAAAAGCCTAGGGGTCCTAACCCCACAACAAATCACTCCAAAGCAAGGAGTCATCGAAATTCTACTTCCTCTAGGAAGTATGTCCACCAACAGTCTCCCCCGTTACCAAGGAGGGAGATTGACCATTCGCAGTTCCGTTGCAAAACCTGTAACGTAATAGGGCACTTACTAATTGGCCTAGGTGCCTAGCAAACTACCAGCGGACACTGTCCATTTTCCACAAGGCCTAGCCTTCAACAAGAGACAGGAGCCTCTGTCTCCCATTTCCAAGGGCACGCTGAGAGTATTGCACCTCCGGTACCCGTCACAGGTCCAGTCGACCTCAACTCTCTGCCAGTGCCACTTGGCAGCACTGAGCAGTGCCAAGCTCCGTCCAGCCTGGACGTAGAGCCACCACAGAACTTGACTTCTGCGCCTGGCCCCGAGCTAGTGCCGGCGCCTAACCTACCCAAGGATCCTCCTACAGGAGATCCTCCAACAGGCATGGAGCTTACCGCGGCCCATGGCCAATCCAAAGTCCATGAGTCTTCTTCACCTTCACCACTGTCGCCGAGGATGAAACCTCCGGCAGACCTCACCTTCATACCTCCTCCTGGAAAACCAGGAACTGCCCGACCAGGAGTCAGCCTGGAGTTTTCCCCTACGACAGCTGTCGCAGCAGCCGGAGTGAGGGCCTATCCCCTGGGGGGCAAGGGGGGTTTTTTAAGGTTCACCACCTCTACGACGGTTGCTGCAGATACCGAAGTAGGGTGTTCTCCTGAAATCTTTCAGGCTACCACTGCCTCTGCTCCTGCCGGCGTTTCTGGCCCTTCCCCAGAGTCTGTGCCTCTGTCTACTCCTAGGACTGGTATAGCCAGGTCCTGGAGGAATAAGAAGAAGAAGAAGAAGGGACGTAACCAATCATTAACAAACTAACACAAAAAGAGCCACATGCTCTCCTTGACACCTGTGCCCGAGGTACAGTGTCGCATTCATTTGCAGAATGATCCTGGCACCTACCCAGAGAAGGTAGCCAGCCTGATCTCTGCCAGTAGCACTAACCCTCTAACCCCTAGCCATTGTAATACTAACCCTCACTTAAATATAATTACCTCATTGCATTTCCCTCCTGGTAAATTAACCACTCATCATCCCCACGCATCATTACCTCTCATTATGTATTTTAACAGTTCCGTCGCTG
>NC_061105.1:15122157-15177157 GCF_015104395.2 Macrobrachium nipponense | reverse complement strand
GAAAGAAAACTTAAGAAAAAAAAAAAATGTAATTTTGATAAAACACCGAACAATATCTTTACAGTTTACCCTAAAAAGAAAAAAAAACCATGAAAAATTGTAATTTTGATAAAAAAAGAAAAAAAAGACTGAGCAAATACCGTCTTTACAGTTTAAATGAAAAGAAAAAATGAAAAACTCAAGAAATAAAAGTAGTTTTAATAAAACACTGCACAATGTCAACTCAGCCATCCCCTCCAAAAAAGAAAAAAATTAATAATAAATAAATAATGTAAAGAGAATTGTGGACCGTTTGTCAAAAGCGCAGGTATAAAAGAATAGTTAATTCACAAGAATGCGTCAACATTAATTCAAACGGGCTTATTCGGAGGCATATGTTGACACAAAGAAATTTTCACAGAAATCCCTGAAGTAAACTTTACCTGTTACAGAAAGTGGTCCCCGTTGTTTGCTAATTAAGAAGCCGAAGTCTTGTTTCTGAGAATTTAAGAATTTGGCTGAGTGAATAGGACATTGTGTTCTTTTCTGACATTTTTTCTTTTTTTTTTGTTTTTTTTTCTTCGGTAAATAAGACTTGAAGCGTAACTTAATAAATATATATATTTTTTTAAATTGAAGTTAGTGAGGGCTTTGGAAGCGTTTGAACTGCGGTTGTGAATTATATCAGAGGGTTTGTGATTCTGTTATGAGCGTAATATGCGCTGGAGAAATAAATTAGTAAATTAATAATAACAATACTATTACTTCAACTACTACTACAACTACTACTACTACTACTACTACTACTACTACTACTACTACTAATACTAATAATACAATAATAATAATAATAATAATAATAATAATAATAATAATAATAATAATAATAATAATAATAATATATTTTATTGAGTTTAACTGCTGCTACAATGCCATTCAGCTCAAAGCAGTCTTTTTCTAATCTTCTGAATGCCATCCTAGTAGCAATTAAATTCAATAAAATATGCCTAAATGAAAGGTTACTAACAGCATATATATATATATATCAATTATATATAGATATATATATGTATATATATATATAAATATATTTTTTTTTTTTATATGAATATATAAATATATATATATATATACATATATATATATATATATATATATATAATGTGGATTTTTTTCATCATTTTAGCTACTTATGTGACAGAAAGATTTGTTTCGAAATAATAACATTATTGAATAATAATAATAATAATAATAATAATATTATTATTATTATTATTATTATTAATTATTATTATTATTATTTGTTACACTATAATTTTTTCTATAATTATGATACTACTACGACTATATTACTGCTACTACTACTGCTAATAATAATAATGATAATATAATAAAAGTTTTTGACTTACGTATAAGTTCGATTATTATTATTATTATTATTTTTTTTTTTTTTTTTTTTTTTTTGTTTTTTTTTTTTTTTTTTTTTTTTTTTTTTTTTTTTTTGCTCTATCACAGTCCTCCATTCGACTGGGTGTATTTATAGTGTGGGGTCCGGGTTGCATCCTGCCTCCTTAGGAGTCCATCACTCTTCTTACTATGTGTGCCGTTTCTAGGATCACACTTTTCTGCCATGAGTCCTGGAGCTACTTCAGCCTCTAGTTTTTCTAGATTCCTTTTCAGGGATCTTGGGATCGTGCCTAGTGCTCCTATGATTATGGGTACGATTTCCACTGGCTATCCCATATCCTTCTTATTTCTATTTTCAGATCTTGATACTTATCCATTTTTCCCTCTCTTTCTCTTCAACTCTGGTGTCCCATGGTATTGCGACATCAATGAGTGATACTTTCTTTCTTGACTTTGTCAATCAACGTCACGTCTGGTCTGTTTGCACGTATCACCCTATCCGTTCTGATGACCATAGTCCCAGAGGATCTTTGCCTGATCGTTTTCTATCACTCCCTCAGGTTGGTGCTCGTACCACTTATTAACTGCAAGGTAGCTGATGTTTCTTGCACAGGCTCCAATGGAGGGCTTTTGCCACTGAATCATGCCTCTTTTTGTACTGGTTCTGTGCAAGTGCCGGGCATTCACTTGCTATGTGGTTTATGGTTTCACTTTTCGTATGCACTTCCTACATATGGGAGAGATGTTATTTCCGTCTATCGTACTTTGAACATATCTGGTTCTTAGGGCCTGATCTTGTGCCGCTGTTATCATTCCTTCAGTTTCCTTCTTTAGCTCTCCCCTCTGTAGCCATTGCCAATTGTCATCGCTGGCTAGTTTCTTTAGTCTGTCTCATGTATTGTCCGTGCATTGGTTTGTTGTGCCAGTCCTCTGTTCTTTCTGTCTTTCTCCTGTCTCTGTATATTTCTGGGTCTTCGTCTACTTTTATTAGTCCCTTCTCCCATGCACTCTTTTAGCCACTCGTCTTCACCGGTTTTTCAGATATTGACCCAGTGCTCTGTTTTCGATGTTGACGCAGTCCTCTATACTTAGTAGTCCTCTCCCTCCTTCCTTTCGTGTTATGTATAGTCTGTCCGTATTTGCTCTTGGGTGTAGTGCTTTGTGTATTGTCATATGTTTCCTGGTTTTCTGATCTATGCTGCGGAGTTCTGCCTTCGTCCATTCCACTATTCCTGCGCTGTATCTGATTACTGGCACTGCCCATGTGTTTTATGGATGTTTTATCATATTCCGGCGTTTTGAGTTTTGACTTGAGTATCGCCTTGAGTCTCTGCATATATTCTTTCCTGATCGTGTCCTTCATCTCTTGGTGTTTTATATCTCCTCCTTCCATTATTCCCAGGTATTTGTATCCTGTCTCATCTATGTGTTTGATGTTGCTCCCATCTGGTAGCTTTATCCCTTCAGATCTCGTTACTTTGCCTTTTTGTATGTTGATTAAGGCGCATTTTTCTATTCCAAACTCCATCCTGATGTCCCCAGATACAATCCTTACAGTCTGGATTAGGGTATCTATTTCCTTGATGCTCTTACCATACAGCTTGATGTCGTCGATGAACATCAGATGGTTGATTCTGTTACCTCTTTTCTTGAGTTGGTACCCGGCATCCATCTTCTGTAGTACTTTTGTACTATTATTATTATTATTATTATTATTATTATTATTATTATTATTATTATTATTATTATTATTATTATTATTATTATCATAAGTCTAAAGCGCCGAAGAGAGACAGAGGTACGAAAAATCTCACTGAGAACTTTAATATCTTTTCTAATTCTTATTTTTAGCATCAACTCCTTCCCATCGACATGCTTTTCCAAAGGGGATTCTCCTCACTCGAAAGATGCGAGAGTTTTCTTGCTGAAGTGTCCGGAAGCTACTGGAATATCAATTATAAAAGGAAAATTCATTATCATTTAATATTTTGTGAGGTGGTGGTATAAGTTCGTACGAAGTTCTGAAGTGTTGGAGATTTATTTTGAAAAGTTTTTTTTATATTATTAAGTTGTGGGATGTTTTCCTGTATTTTTGGAGCTTTGGCTACATAGTTTGTGCTTGTGGGATGAAGTTTGATTATCTTTTATGATTTTTAAAGATATATCAGTTGAAAATTGTTATGAGAGATCTGTTACGAATTGATTTGTTGATAAACCATACACACACGTATACATAAATGCACCTCCAACACCCATATTATCTATATAATATATATTATAGATATATTATATATATATATTATCCTTATAATATATCTATATTTTTATATATATATCTATAGATCATATATATATATATATATATATATATATATATATGCACATATATACGTATGTATATATATACACATATACACATACCTATACACTTATACATAAATATTTATACATGTATTATATATATATATATATCTATATATATATATATATATATATATACACTATATACATACCTACACATTATACATAAATATTTACATGTAATAATATATATAATATATATATATGTGTGTGTGTGTGTGTGTGTGTGTGTGTGTGTAATAAAAGACCCCCATAAAAACGTCAAAATATAGAAATTAAGCACTATATTCCAGAGAGTGCTGTTTCTTGAAATATATTTAGTACTTACTTTCTATATTTTGACGCGGGTTATTTTATTTTTTGGGCTCCTTTTATTAGAAGGAATTCTGTTCTAACACCGAACATTGATTTTTACCAGTCACTACATACATACATATATATATATATATATATATATATATATATATATATATATATATATATATATATATATATATCTATATATACATATATACACATACAACTAATTACCACACTTTGACGCGTGGGACAGAAGCAAATGTTACCATTCACCCAGTGTGACCAGACCGATTTATTCCAGGTCGTTGCAATGGTAGCCTCCTCGTCCGTCCTCCACGAGACTCTCTCTTCTATCTCTCCTCTTTAATCATCGCTGATAGATAATTCACCCGAGTTCTCATGGGTCCGGGGTGTACTAGGGGCCCTTCGACCTGACTATACCTAGTAGAGGTATCATGTATTAACGTAATTGGCATTGCTTTTGCTTTATTTTTATCTCAGCCTTGTTACTGCTTTTTGTTATATTTTGTTGTATATAAAATTAGCGTAAGGAAATTAGTTTTTAAGGTTTTAGTTTTAAGCTTTACTTTGGTCTCGGCTGAGCGTCAAGCGAACTGCTTGTTAAACCTCCTCCCCGCTTGTTTTTAAATGTTTGTGAGCATCTTATTAATGCTAGTTTTTTTTTTTTTTTTTTTTATCTTTCGAGTGGTTGGTGAAAAGGACACCAGTGATCTTGGAGGGG
Organism: Macrobrachium nipponense; assembly: GCF_015104395.2. NCBI lineage: Eukaryota > Metazoa > Arthropoda > Malacostraca > Decapoda > Palaemonidae > Macrobrachium > Macrobrachium nipponense. The sequence continues at coordinate 15,172,368 of NC_061105.1, read as the reverse complement.
CGCGACTTTTTCCCGAGAACAGTTCGGGCTCGCTATTCTCCCCGCATGGTTGTGCAGCTGGCATATGTTTTTCTTAATCGCCCTTCGAAGGATTTGTCGTCGTCAGTACTGAAGGCGCAGGGGCATTTCTGTCATCTGCGGTGACTTTCCCCCGTACTGTGTGTACTTTCCTGCGGGCTCTGATATCGGCGCTGGATCCCGACAGAGTGGACCGTGGGAGGGATATCACTGTGTTTTGCCTACGCGACGTCCTTCTGGCGCCGCAGCGGGTGTGGTGGGGCATTGAGGCCCGTGAAGGTGCAAGTAGGGCGGTTGCTACCAGGTAGTGAATTTCCCTTGTGTTTTTGGTCGGGAGCACGAGACTCCTTTCCCATGGTATTGGTGACCTGTGTAGCTGCACGCCCTTCAGATAGCGGAGTATTGGCCTGATACGTGGCATTCAGTGGATGTAAGAGATCACGGCTCCCCTGTATTTCGGCCTTCAGCAAGGCGACTGTTTAGTCTGAATCGTTTGGGTATCCAAAAGTGTGAGGAGCTCTTCCCGAGTATTATTTTTGTTATTTACTTTCGTATAGTGAGTCGTTCGAGACTGTTGGCATTTCTTATTGCCGCTTTGTATTTATATATATATATGCCAGTATTTTTTTATATCTTGTTACGAGTGATGCTGTAATTTTCGTTATTTCTTGTGGGTATTATATATTTATTAATATGTTTGATATTTTTTATATTTAAGATTTAGTTTATATAAGGTAGGTAGGAAAATTAAGTTTTCCCCCTGTTGGTCTCATACTTCTTTCCTCTCTGTTTAGTTATAGGTTTTGGTTTATATTTTATGTTGGTGTTGGGCCCATTTTGCTAATTTATGCAGTATATTTCTCAATATTTTCTGTCTAGGGTTTAGTGTTAGTGTTTAGGAACTCCTAAGGGAGTAGTAAGGACTAAGTTGTGTCCTGTATAGTCACATTGTCTCCGCTGTCTGAATTCATCTGGATACTTGGTGAGATCACTGTCCTCTCTGTTCTTGTGCAAAAGAACTTGCACCCCGGCCCAACAAGGGTCATAACATATTTAGCGACCGTGACAGGATAGAGAGCTCGGGGTATCCGGTATTTTGCTCAGTGGAGCGACACTCAGGTGGTGGCTTCAGTATTTGTTACTGTTTTGATAGTGTTGCCTTACCCCCTAAATTATTTATGTTAAAATGGAAGAGTTTATTTTTGACCCAGCTGAGTTTTTGGGGTCGGCTGATTGCCTTAAGCACTTACCAGTGTTAAACAAAAAACATTTAATTGAATGTGCTAAGTGGTTGGGTGTTCCGCTGAAGTCAGTGGACACTAAGAAGGAAATATTGGTAGCGATTAGGGATAAGGTCAACCAGGACTTGGCAGAGGCTGAGCATTTAGTTAGTGATAGGGAGAGTGATATGGATAGTATTGGTGAAGGTAGTGTAAATGATTTGGAAGAGGATAGTGTAAGTGTGAGAGCGGGCCTAACTCTGTTCGAGGATCCTCCTCGTACAGGTACCATTTATAAGGGTCCTGCAAACTTAATTAATGTATCAAATAATCCATTCTTGCCCCCCCCTAATTCAGTGCCAGTTGAACCCCTGGCCCCTGTTAATGCTTTGGGTGACTCCAAGGAGGAGGTGGAATACAAGTTAATTTGCAAAAGAATTGAGTTAAGGAAGATTGAATTTGAGGAGAACGAGCGGGCAAGGCGACACAAGTTGGAGATGGCTAACCTTAATTTGCAGATGGCAAGGTTACAGGAGACCAATATGGCTAGTTCCCCTAAAGTCAATTTTCAGGATAGGTTCAATCTAGGTGCGGCACTTAAATTAGTGCCTGTATTTGACGAACAAAATGTCCCTGAGTTCTTCAAGGCATTTGAGCGTGTGGCCACCCGATTGTCCTGGCCTACAGAGATGTGGACGGTTCTAATCCAATGTAGGTTAGTGGGCAAGGCAATTCGGGTATACAATGCCTTAGAGGAGGGAGTAGCCCGGGACTACCAAAAAGTGAAAAGCTTGATTTGAAAGACATAGACTTGGTCCCTGAGGCCTACCGCCTCAGATTTCGGAACTATATGAAAACACCCTGCACAGTCCTTCGTAGAATTTGCACGTGTCAAGGGAGGAACAGTTCGACGACTGGCTGAAAAGTCGTCAGGTAGTGACTTTCGCTGCGTTACGCAAACTGATGCTCCTTGAGGAGTTTAAGAAGGCCTGCAGCATGGGATGTTATTTAAGGGTCCACCCTTTCAGGGATGGTGAAAGGCCATGAAAGTGAGTAGTGGCCGCTCAATTAGCAGATGAGTTTGTGTTGACTCACAGTTCAGTAGTGGCAATTTTAATTATAAGAGGCCTTGAATAACTCCTCATCTCGCTCCCATAGTGGTGGTAGGAGAGTTGAACCCCCTTGTTGACTCCCAATATCTCTAAGAATGTTAATGTTAATAATTCCTTTTCAGGTGGTAGGGATATGGTAGAGTCCAAGGAGGTCCTCCTCCCCTAGTAGTTTTTGTTAATAGAGACTTCCCAAATGGGGTGGGGAAATAACAAAGTCAATAATAATGGAAACAGAGGTTCAGGTCGTAGAGGAACATGTTTCTGGTGTAATAAGCCAGGGCATTTCCAAAGCCAGTGTAATGCTCGTAGGCGGTACCTAGAGCGTAATAATCATCAAAGTCCTGTAGCATTAGTTAATGATAGGTCAAATGTTAGAAGTAGTAGTTCTGTAGACAGATCTGTAGTAGATAGTGGTAGTTTAGGAAATAGTAATAAGTCTGATGCTCCTAATCCTCAATTGAGACTTAATTGTATGGAACAAAATATGTATGGCCTGGAAAATTGATTTTTTGACTCTTGTGTTGTCCAGGTGAGTTTTTTAGGGACACGGTTCTGCCCGGTCGTTGGTCATGAAGAGGGCATTGAACGGTTCTGATATATATACTGGAAATTTTGTATTATTGGGAGGTTTCCCAGACTCGATAGTGTCGGCTCCTTTGGTTAATGTCCGTATGTCTTTTCCAGGGTATGATCGCATCACTGAGTTGGCTTTGGTGGATAGTCTACCTATCCCGGGTATTGATGGTATCCTGGGAAATGATATGCTGGATAGTGAAGGACGGGAGATTTTCCCTTTATTATCTGTAAATGCTAGTCCTGTGACTGTAATTACGCGGTCTGCAGCAAAAGCTGTTAGTTTACTGATGTGGATAATGATGATGACTTAATGTTAAGTAGTGTAGAGAGTTTAGATGTAGTAAGGCCCGGGTCAGTAGAGAGTAGTGGTAATGATACTGTAGTTAATGATATTGAAACTTGATTGAACAGAGCTGCTTTTATTAAGCCTCAAAAAGATGAGTTTGATTTTGACTTGGGCGATGCTGTAGATCTGACTAAACCTGGGTTTTGGAGTTTTTGTAGAAGGGGCTTATTATATAGGTTTGAGTCGTCCCGCATCTGATAATTTGAATAAAAAACTGGTAGAGTGGGAACAGATTGTGGTACCTTTCATTCAGAAATTCTATTTTGGAATTAGCTCTACCAATTTTTTTTTCAGTCATTTATGTGTGTTAAAAAACTTTCCAAAGCTTGGCTAAGTATTTTGGTGGCCCGGAATTAATTGATGTGAAGCGGTTTATCAAGAATGAGACTTGTCAGGTTCATTTTGGGATAAACGCCTAATCAGGGGATCCCTAAAGCCCCGTTGCATCCCATACCTGCCATAGGTGAACCATATTCTAAGTTAGTAATTGATGTTGTAGGTCCCTTACCTAAGACTAAAACAGGTTTCGTATATTTATTAACTATCATGGATAGAGCCTCTCGTTTTCCTGAAGCTATACCTATGAGGCACATACTTCCAAAGTTGTTTTCGAAAAACTTATTTGATTTCTTTTCCAGTATGGTCTCCCTCGTGTAATTCAGACCGACTGCGGGACGAATTTCACGAGTCAAAGGTATTTAGGGGGTAAGTGTGCTGAACTGGCCATTCAGCACATTACCAAGCATACCTTATCACCCAGAGAGTCAAGGTGTGGTGGAAAGATTCCACCAAACCCTCAAGTCTGTCCTGAAGAAACATTGTTATGATAATGGTAGTGATTGGGACAAAGCCCTCCCTTTTGCCCTCTTTGCTATTAGGAGCCACCCTAACTCTTCTACTGGAGTAGCTCCTTTTGAGTTGGTATTTGGACACAAGGTTCGTGGTCCATTGGAAATTGTTTTTGAAATGCTCGAATCGAACCGGAAGGGTGAAATAAAAGTTGGAAGGTTTGTGGAAGACTTGAAGGGTAAAATGATTAGTGCTTGGAAATTTGCCAGGGAAAATTTGGAACGGTCACAGTCAGTAATGAAAGATAATTTTGACAAAAAGGTAAAGGTACGTTCATTTGAACCTGGGGAGCTAGTTCTGGTGTTGAGTATGGACCCAGATAGTTTTCTTGAACCAAGATATAAGGGCCCTTGGAAGGTTCTGAGGAAACTGTCAGAGTTTAACTATGAAATTGAGGCCCCCGGTTCAAGCCGTAAGTGTAGAATATTTCACATTAACAGGCTAAAACCTTATCATGGTAAGCAACGAGGTGGAATCCCAATTAGCGATCGTGTACGAGCCTGTGTCTGTGGTAGTGGGATGTGCCTCCAATGGACTCTGATGAGTTAGGGTATCAGGTTCCTTCAGATGCATTGGGTGAAAATATGCAAAATTTGGAGATGTTGAAAAGTAGTTTAGATCATTTAGATGTTGACAAACGGAAGGATGTGCTTAACTTAATTTATTCCTTTTCAGATCTTTTTCAGGATGCTCCAGGTAGAACAAATATTTTAAATCATGACGTTGATGTAGGTGGTGCTTCCACTGTGAAGCAAAGTCCTTACCGGCTGAACCCAGTAAAATTGGATTTGGTCAGTAAGGAGATAGAGTACATGTTGAAGCATGACCTTATTCAACCATCTGAGAGTCCCTGGAGTTCTACTATTGTATTAGTAAAAAAAGCAGGTGGTAAGTTCCGCATGTGCGTGGACTACCGCAAAGTGAACAAAAATAAAAACTAAAAATGATTCGTTTCCCCTCCCCTCGTATTGATGATTGTTTGGATCGGATTGGTTCTGCCAAATTTATTACTAAGCTGGATCTTTTGAAAGGTTATTGGCAGGTTCCATTATCCGATCGAGCTCGTGAGATATCAGCATTTGTCACTCCATTTGGCCTATACGAGTGTAAGGTTATGCCATTTGGAATGAAAAATGCAGCTTGTACTTTTTAGAGGCTCATGAATAGGGTAATTTGTGGTTTGGAAGGAACGGAAATTTATATCAATGACTTGGTAGTATATAGTAATGACTGGGATACCCACATGCTAAGGTTACGTATGGGTTTTTGGAAGCTCTTAGGTCTGGCAGGACTAGTTTGTTACTTTTGGCTAAGTAAAGCGAATTGGCCCAGGCCAAGGTTTTGTTATTTGGGTCACGAGGTTGGTTTGGGTCAGGTGGCTCCGAAACAAGCTAACCTCGAGGCTATTATAAGTTTGAAAAGGCCTGGTAATGTTAGAGAGGTAAGAAGAGTGCTGGGCATGACGGGTTATTACCGCCGTTTCGTGCGTAATTACTCAGATCTTGCTCAGCCTCTTAATAGTTTATTAGAAAAAGGGAAAAGGTTCTTGTGGTCTGATCGGTGTGAAGAATCTTTCAATAAACTTAAATCTGTGCTAATTACTAACCCTATTTTGACTTCCCCAGATTTTCAGAAACCTTTTATTATCGCGGTAGATGCCAGTGAGTCGGGATTGGAGGAGTCCTCTTCCAACGGAAGGAGGATGGTGTTCATCCTGTATCTTACTATAGTAAGAAGCTTCTGGCGGCGGAAAGGCGTTACTCCACCATTGAAAAGGAAGCTCTTTTTTTGGTCCGCGCTCTTAATAATTTCAAACCTTATGTGACCAATTTTTTTCTTTTGCCGGTTGAGATTTGGCCGGACGGACAATCCTCTGGTTTTCATCGAGCGGATGAGGGAGCCAACCAGAAGGATTTTGCGTTGGGCCCTATTCTGCGAGGAATTCAACCTAATTATTAAACACGTAAAAGGAACAGACAATAAAATTCCTAGACGCCCTTTCTAGGACTTAGTGTGCTTGCTGATCCTTCTCGTACGCTGCCCTGCTCGTTTTCTCCAATTAGGTTGTATGAAAAAAATTACTTTTGAATGTAGTATAGTTTTAAGTAATATTTCAGAGTTGTTTTGTAGATTTTAGTAGTTTCTGTAAGGTTTCTATGAGTGGTATACACTCTTGTATATTATAATGGTTCATGATTCTAATGAATGATTGATTTGTCCCGGTATACTAAGAATTTTGATTTGATTTATATATATTGACTTTTTGAACTATATTGTTGGTGTGTTGTAGGTTAAGGTGTATGCCTGTGTGTCTAAGTTTATTTAGGTTAAGCTAGGTAAGATGGTTTCCTTAGATTTGAGGATTTGTGACGTTATGATCCTGTTTAAATTATTGGTATTATATAGCTGTTCTTTGCCATGCTTTGTCTTTGGGTTCAGAGTATGGTATTATCATTGAGCTTTAAAATAATGGTAAGCTATATAAAGCGTTTGGTTTGTATTCTCTCGTGGTATTTTCTATTGTTGATATTTTAACACAATTTGGTTTCAGGTTTATTGTTTCTATTATTGTATGTTTGCCTGTTATTGGTTGTCTTTATTATTCTTCCTTACAGGGTTTGTTTATACCACAGTTGTAAAAAAAAAATTAAAAAAAAATTGATTTTTGCTGAAAATTTTTTTTTCTTCGGGGAGGTAAGGTATACATGTTTTTAACGTAATTGCATTGCTTTTGCTTTATTTTTATCTCAGCCTTGTTTACTGCTTTTGTTATATTTTGTTGTATATAGAATTAGCGTAAGGAAATTAGTTTTTGAGGTTTTAGTTTTAAGCTTTACTTTGGTCTCGGCTGAGCGTCAAGCGAACTGCTTGTTAAACCTCCTCCCCGCTTGTTAAATGTTTGTGAGCATCTTATTAATGCTAGTTTTTTTTTTTTTTTTTGTTTATCTTTCGAGTGGTTGGTGAAAAGGACACCAGTGAAATCTTGAGGATGGGGCGCCGACTGTTATTTCAACCGAGAACAGTTCGGGCTCGCTATTCTCCCCGCATGGTTGTGCAGCTGGCATATTTTTTTCTTAATCGCCCTTCGAAGGATTTGTCGTCGTCAGTATTGAAGGCGCAGGGGCATTTCTGTCATCTGCGGTGACTTTCCCCCGTACTGTGTGTACTTTCCTGCGGGCTCTGATATCGGCGCTGGATCCCGACAGAGTGGACGTGGGAGGGATATCACTGTGTTTGCCTACGACGTCCTTCTGAGCTGCAGCGGTGGGGGCATTGAGGCCCGTGAAGGTGCAAGTAGGGCGGTTGCTACCAGGTAGTGAATTTCCCTTGTGTTTTTGGTCGGGAGCACGAGACTCCTTTCCCATGGTATTGGTGACCTGTGTAGCTGCACGCCCTTCAGATAGCGGAGTATTGGCCTGATACGTGGCATTCAGTGGATGTAAGAGATCACGGCTCCCCTGTATTTCGGCCTTCAGCAAGGCGACTGTTTAGTCTGAATCGTTTGGGTATCCAAAAGTGTGAAGAGCTCTTCCCGAGTATTATTTTTGTTATTTACTTTCGTATAGTGAGTCGTTCGAGACTGTTGGCATTTCTTATTGCCGCTTTGTATTTATATATATATTATATATATATATAGATATATATATATATATATATATAATATATATATATATATATGCCTAGTATTTTTGTATATCTTGTTACGAGTGATGCTGTAATTTTCGTTATTTCTTGTGGGTATTATATGTCTATTAATATGTTTGATATTTTTTATATTTAAGATTTAGTTTATATAAGTTAGGTAGGAGAATTAAGTTTTCCCCCCTGTGGTCTCATACTTCTTTCCTCTCTGTTTAGTTATAGGTATTGGTTGGTTTATATTTATGTTGGTGTGGGCCCCTTTGCTAATTTATGCAGTATATTTTTTCTCAATATTTTCTGTCTAGGGTTTAGTGTTAGTGTTTTAGGAACTCCTAAGGGAGTAGTAAGGACTAAGTTGTGTCCCTGTATAGTCACAAGGCTTACTTTATTATTCTTTTGCTTTGTTTGTTAATAAATATTGTTGAGTTTTCCTGAGTTTTTGTCTCCGCTGACTGAATTTATCTGGATACTTGGTGAGATCACTGTCCTCTCTATTCTTGTGCAAAAGAACTTGCACCCCGGCCCAACAAGGGTCATAACAAGAGGACAGACAGGAGGTCTTTGTGTCCTCAGGGAATTGCATGTATTGTTTGTGTCTTGCGAAGGGTTGTGGGAAAGAGTTTTGAAACTTCCTTGGTGGATTGGGCACTTGCTTGATAGATGGCTGTCGCGGTCGTGATAATCAACACACACACATATACATACGCACACACACACACACACACACACACACATATATATATATATATATATATATATATATATAGTATTGCACACATATAAACATACACAATCACACATACATGCATAAATTTATACACACACTCACATCACACACACACACACACACACACACATATATATATATATATATATATATATATATATATATATATATATATATATATACATACGTAAATCAAGGCCTTTGATATTTACTGTAGTTTACCCTACCAAGTATTGACCTCACCCATAACTGCATTACTTTGCTTTTGCGTATGAACAGAGAGAGAGAGAGAGAGAGAGAGAGAGAGAGAGAGGAAAATAAGCACTAATAAAATCCTTCACAAAATCTAGAATATTTACCACTTGACGAAATAGGTTTCCTCCCACGTGCCTGAGGATATAAAAATGACCTAATGAATACATCACTGTTTTCGACCTGACCTTTCTTGACCTTGTTTAATGAAGGTCGAGGGTAGGGGAAGCAGAGAATTTCCTCTAAATCATTGGCTGTTTCATTTTTCTACCTCAGCTTATTTCTGACGTTTTTTCTGGAATTACTGAAAAGATATTTTAGGTTTTAGTGACTGGAAATATTAGTATTCAATACTCCGCCAAAGAGTGAAAATGCAGGTATTCGTGTTTTATGATGAAGAAGAATATCATTACTGTGATGCTGGATGTTTATAGGTGACAGACCGACTGACAGACAATGGATCTAGATGGCCAAAAATAATTCTGTCCATTTCATTTACCCGATGACTGGCAGGCTGTCATGTTGCAGTGTAACAAGCATTGAAATAAAAGAGAAATGGAAAAGTCTCGACACTTTCGCTGGTTTTATACTAAATCTGTTGACATGTACGAAAATCATGATCAGAATATCGTATTAATCCAGAGACAACTTCACGTCAGAGTATAACAAGCTTTGAAATAAAATCAGTCTTGACACCTCCACTTGCTTCATACGAAATCTGTTGAAATTTACGAAACAATATCATAAAAATATTATATTAATTCAGAATCGACCTCACGTCCCAGTATAGGAAGCTTTGAAATTAAAATTGAATAGCAAAGTCGTGAAAGTTTCACAGGTTTTATACTAAATCTGTTGACATGTACGAAAATAAATATTAAAATATATTAATCCAGTCTTGACACTTCAACTGGTTTTATACTTAAATTTATTGAAATTTACGAAACAATATAAAATATATTATTTCAGAATCAACTTCACGTCACAGTTTAGCCAGCTTTCAAATATTAAAATAAAAAAAAATAGCAAAGTACTGAAACTTTCATAGGTTTTATACTAAATCTGTTACCATTTACGAAAAAATATTATATTAGTTCAGAATCAACTTCACGTTACAGTATAGAAGCTTTTAAGCTTTAATATTATATATATATATATATATATCTATATATATATATATATATATATATATATATATATAGATATATATATGTATAGATATATATCATATACTATATATATATATACATATATATATATATATATATATATATATATATATATATATATATAATATATATATATATATATATATATATATATATATATATATTATATATATATATATATATATATATATATATAGCAGCATCTGATACTTCCACAGGTCTTATACTAAATCTCTTAACAGTTACGAAGAATATATATATATATATATATATAATATATATATATATATATATATATATATATAGTATGTATAATATACATATATATATATATATATATATATATATACATATATCTATATATAATATATATATATATATATATATATTATTATATATATATATATATATAGATATATATATATATATATATATATATATATATATATAGCAAGTCTTGATACTTCCACAGGTCTTATACTAAATCTCTTAACAGTTACGAAGAATATTAGAAAAATATTGTATTAACTCTGAGACAACTTCACGTCACAGTATAGCAAGCTTTAAGAAAAAAAAATAATGTTGACACTTTCGCTGCTCTTATAGTAAATCTGTTGATATTTACGAAGAATATTACATAATTTCAGAGACAACCTCCCAACGGTACTTTAGTTTGGAAAATTAATTCCTGTCTATGTATTTTCGGTCACATCAAACAAAGCTAAAGTTGTTAGTTGCAAGAAAATTGGATGCAAAGTGTCAGAGCGCGTGCTTAAGTGTTACTTCGGCCTAATGACCAACTTTATAGCTTGAAAGAGAGAGAGAGAGAGAGAGCTTATTAATGGCCGTTCTTATGCTTCTTTGTCCGTCTGTCTGTAAATCAGCGAGGATGTAATCCACAATTCTTCTGTTTCTCGACTTGAATTATCGGATCTGTCAACATTCGTTTCTGCAGCGGCGGACGTGACGGTGGTGCTAAGCTTATCTGGTTTGATGGCAGTGCCTCTAGAAAGGGGAATTCTCTCTTTCTCTCTCTCTCACTCACTCTTTCTAACAGTATTCGTTCTCTCTCTCTCACTCTTTCTAACAGTGGTGATTCTCTCTTTCTCTCTCGCTCTCTCTCACTCCTTATAACATTATTGGTTCTCTCTCTCTCATTCTTTCTAAAAGTGGTGGTTCTCTCTCTCTCTTTCTCTAACGAGAGTGGGTCTCTCATTCACTCTGGCTAACAGTAGTAGTGGTTCTTACTTTCTCTCTCTCTCTCTGTAACATTAGTGGCTCTCACTCTCTTTGTAACAGCAATGGGTCTCTCTCTCACTCTCTCTTCGAAGCAACAGCAATGGTTCTCTCTCTCTCTCTCTCTCTCTCTCTCTCTCTCTCTCTCTCTCTCTCTCTCTCTCTCAGTCCCTCTGTCTCTTCCTCTAACGCAGTGGTTCTCCTTCTCTTTCTAATAGTAGTTGTTTGTCTATCTCTATAACAGTAGTGGTGTCTCTCTCTTAAATATATTATTTAAATATATTGACCCTTTCCAAGCCGGACGCTACGTAAATCAAAAGATATCTCCTTCTCCCGGACCTAGAATCTATTTACAAGACAGCTTTACACCAACGAAGAGTTCCTGAAACGAATCTCTTTCGTTAAGAATATTTAGGAATTCGGGAATCAGGCAGGTGACAGACGTTTCGGGAATGGAGATGAATGCTTAGAGAAGGGTCTCTTTTTCATTCCAGGCGAATTTTTAAGTTTTGACTTCGTTTTTTTTTCCATTCGTTTTTTCTTCCAGTGTTATGCAGGAATTTTGACAACGTTCTTTCGTTTCGTTTGAATGGAATCAGGAATGAGAGAGTACAATATATATATATATATATAATATATATATTTCATATATATATATATATATATATATATATATATATATATATATATATATAATATATATATATATATATATATATATAGAACTACATAATTGTATCGTCAACATTTTCCACTTTCCTTAAGAGATCTTCAAATCATCACTCAGCTTATATTTACTAATAATAACTACAGAACATTTAGGTTATTAAAGAATTTTTTTTTTTCCATTTTCAAGAACGGCAGGAAATGAAAACCACACTTAAAATAGAAGTATATATTTCATCCATACGAACACACACAGTGTAGTTAAAATTATCTTCAATAAAATCTATGTTGGTACTTTATGATGCGGTACAAAAATGAGAAAGTCATTTTGTGATTGGGGAATTATTATTATATTTTTTTACAGATTCTCGCCATTAACTGCCTCGACCCTTCACACATCCGAAAAAAAATAATATGGCGAAATCCTTATTCAGTTTTAGTGTTTTAGACAACAAATGTGTCAGATTATGAATGGTAATGCATAAACTCTTCATTCATAAAAGCTGTTTTAAAATTTCAATCTGACAATAAACTCCATGTTGTCCCACCTATGGAAAGCTTACTTCAAATCGTACATCCCTAATATCTAATTTACTCTAATAATATATATTTGTGAAAGGTTATCACCAAACCATTCCCCACTTTCGTGTTTCTTTCTATTTCAATTTATCTCAGGATTCTGACTTACCTTCAGAAGTTTGTTCATGCATCCCTCTCCCCTCTACGTCACAGGTGGTTTCTGCCGTGCAGGATTTGCCATCCACTCCTGCGGGATCATTGCTTGGCTCCTCCCTAATGCACTGCAGCTGGTGCTGCTCTGTCGTAGGAGGCTGCGGGTATCCTCCGCGCCAAGCCTCTTCTGTAAAGGGTATCGTGTACTGGTACTCCCTCTGGGTATGGAGCACGGGGCTGTGTCCTGTGTTAGGAAGAGGAGGAGGAGGTTCACTTCCAACTTTCACAGGGTGTTCTAAACGTGGCGACTCTTCTACAGGGTGATGGTAATGAAACTGAGGATGCTGCGCTGGTAAGTGGTACTCGGAAGATGGGTACCCGTACGACGAGCTCGTAAGAGGGACGTTGTGGTTGGTATTCTGCTGTGGGTAAGGTCTCCCCTGGTACCCTTGAAAGTGCATTTGATTTGAAGCTGTTTGTTGATGGTTTCCGTGTTGCCCTTGGTGGCAGTAAGGACCTGCTTGGTGAATTTGGTGAAACTCTCTGGGCTCTGACTCGCGGTACTGCGTGGCCCCTCGCTCTGTCTCCTGCAGCGGCAGACCTTGGTGAAATTCCAGGCGCCCCTGTTGTTCTAGATTTTGGTGATGGTGTTCCTGTTGTTGTTTTTCGATGCCGTGGTGATGATGATGATGATGATGATGGTATCCGCGATGGTGTAAGCACCCTGGAAGCCCAGGATGCAAGTGTCCCTGAAGCATAGCGTGAGGGGACGTTTTATTTGGGCAGAATGTCGATGGAGAAGGAACGCGTGGTTCCTGAGAATGATCAGGAATGGGATTCCTGTGGATTTTTGGCGATGAAAGAATGGGAGGCAAAGAAGGAGTTGGGCTGAGGCTGCCTTGCCTACGAAGTCCCATCGGGGTAGGACTCATGCGATCCTTGTTGCGTAAGCCTCTCGGCGTAGGACTCATGCTGCCATGCCTTCGCAGGCCCACTGGAGTGGGACTAAGACTACCCTGACGACGTAGGCCTACTGATGTTTGCCTCCCTATGCCGTGCCCATGATCAGGAAGGTTGACATAGGAAGTATTGCTATGGTGTGACGCCAAAGACACCCTGTCATCCTCCTGGCAAGGACCTTCCTGGCTCTCCTGGCGAAGGAGAGACCCGCCTGAGCCTGAGCTTTTGGGGCATACGTCTGGGATGTCTTGGGCATCGGCCTTCGTGCGCTTTGAGATGTTGTCGTCCAAATGGCGTCCATCATCCGTGACGAAGTCATTGTACTTCGCTGGTTCAGTCTTTGGGTTTGAAGGTCCGTGGCTTCGTAAATTCAGACCGCCGTTCATTAAGGCACTTTTGCTCTGGTTGGTGGGACTGTCGATGGTGACGAACTGGGGAGACGGGATGAGGATCGTTGGCTGTAGGCCGTCCTGAGGTTTAGAGGTCTCGACGATGTCTGTGTTGTAGTGGTGGATTATTTTATTTTTGTTATCCCTTGGGCTGCCCCTATCTCTTCTTTTCCTTATGGATGACTGCCTAGTGAGCTGAGGGCAAGAAAAAGGAGTCACTGAGAGAGCCATAATGAGATCATCTAGTATTTGCTTCAATATTTATTTTGCTGGAGCTGTTTTGAAGTTTCTGAATGGACATCTAAATACCTGGTATTGCGAAGTGGAGGTGACAATCTCAGGTCCGCCAGTTTTCTCCTCCTCGTCGTCATCTGTGATCATGGCAGGTGTCGACGCAGGTGTATATGTCTCGGAAATAGCGGTTTTGTAAGACGAAGCTGTTGAAAAGGACGAGAAGATATATAGGAAATTAGATTATATTCTATTTTATTCAATGTTATCGGTACTTAATACCACCATTTTCATTTTAGGAAGAATAAAGGAGCCAAAAGCAGTCCCTGGGGTATACATCTTACGAAAAGTGAGTGACCCAAATTCACTCCCTGTGGTATAGCTACATATTATGAAAAGTGGAGGACCCAAAAGTAGTCCCAGTGGTATACATATTATAAAAAGGGAAGAGCCATAGCAGTCCCAGATGTATACATATTATGAAAAGGGATGGAGTCAAGAGCACTCCCTGGGGTATACTACATTGTATGAAAACTGAAGGACCCAAAAGCAGTCCCAGGTGTATACATATTATGAAAAGAAAAGGACCCAAGAACAATCTCTGGGGTATACGATTTATGAAAAGTGAATGACCCAAAAACAGTACCTGGGGTATTCCTGCTCAAAGCGAAGCGTCTGATGAAGCAAATAATGATGGATATATTCAAGACCAACAGAGCAGCCCCAGTCAAGGACATCAGTAATAGAGTCAGCCGCGGCACGCGAGGCTGACTGCTGCTGCTCGCGACTTCTTCCACCACGCCTGCGTAGAAAAGTGGGCATGTCATGAGATGCTTTTATTTAGTTTTAAAAATATTTGTTAATTGCAATTTCTACAATGCAAGGGGCCAGGGAATCGTAATACACGTAAATGAGACATGTTTCTGGTTTTTAGATAGGATGGCAGCAGAACTGCAGAACTGTTTAATTATTTATAGTGTTTCACCTTTTTTAAAATTTTTTAAGTACCAGTTGAGCTCACATCAAAATTAGTTTTCAGCTTCAGGAACGTATTATCATTAGTGATTCATAATACACGTCAGATTTAATTTCAATATACTTGTTGAGTTCAAATCAAAACTAGTTTTCAATTTCAGGAACTTAGTATTATTATTATTGTTAAGAAATTCACAGTTTCGTGAAAACAAATTGTTAAAAAATATCCACAATTATATATTAAAAATATAGTTCTATGTAAAAATATATAACAAAGACTTTCGTCGAAAGTCTTTGTTATATATTTTTACATAGAAATATATTTTTAATATATAATTGTGGATATTTTTTAACTAATTATTAATATATAATTTGTGGATATTTTTTAACTATTATTATTATTATTATTTTTTTTTTTTTTTTTTTTTTTTTTTTTTTGCTCTATCACAGTCCTCCAATTCGACTGGGTGGTATTTATAGTGTGGTTCCGGGTTGCATCCTGCCTCCTTATGGAGTCCATCACTTTTCTTACTATGTGTGCCGTTTCTAGATCACACTCTTCTGCATCAGTCCTGGAGCTACTTCAGCCTCTAGTTTTTCTAGATTCCTTTTCAGGGATCTTGGGATCGTGCCTAGTGCTCCTATGATTATGGGTACGACATTTCCACTGGCATATCCCATATCCTTCTATTTCTATTTCAGATCTTGATACTTATCCATTTTTTTCCCTCTCTTTCTCTTCAACTCTGGTGTCCCATGGTATTGCGACATCAATGAGTGATACTTTTCTTCTTGACTTTGTCATCAACGTCACGTCTGGTCTGTTTTGCACGTATCACCCTATCCGTTCTGATACCATAGTCCCAGAGGATCTTTGCCTGATCGTTTTCTATCACTCCTTCAGGTTGGTGCTCGTACCCACTTATTACTGCAAGTAGCTGATGTTTCTTGCACAGGCTCCAGTGGAGGGCTTTTGCCACTGAATCATGCCTCTTTTGTACTGGTTCTGTGCAAGTGCCGGGCATTCACTTGCTATGTGGTTTATGGTTTTCATTTTTCGTATTGCACCTTCCTACATATGGGAGAGATGTTATTTCCGTCTATCGTACTTGAACATATCTGGTTCTTAGGGCCTGATCTGTGCCGCTGTTATCATTCCTTCAGTTTCCTTCTTTAGCTCTCCCCTCTGTAGCCATTGCCATTGTCATCGCTGGCTAGTTCTTTAGTCTGTCTCATGTATTGTCCGTGCATTGGTTTGTTGTGCCAGTCCTCTGTTCTTTCTGTCTTTCTCCTGTCTCTGTATATTTCTGGGTCTTCGTCTACTTTTATTAGTCCTTCTTCCCATGCACTCTTTAGCCACTCGTCTTCACTGGTTTTCAGATATTGCCCCAGCGCTCGTTTTTTTCGATGTTGACGCAGTCCTCTATACTTAGTAGTCCTCTCCCTCCTTCCTTTCGTGTTAGTATAGTCTGTCCGTATTTGCTCTTGGGTGTAGTGCTTTTGTGTATTGTCTTTGTTTCCTGGTTTTCTGATCTATGCTGCGGAGTTCTGCCTTCGTCCATTCCACTATTCCTGCGCTGTATCTGATTACTGCACTGCCCATGTGTTTATGGCTTTTATCATATTTCCGGCGTTGAGTTTTGACTTGAGTATCGCCTTGAATCTCTGCAATATATTCTTTCCTGATCGTGTCCTTCATCTCTTGTGTTTTATACCTCCTCCTTCCATTATTCCCAGGTATTTGTATCCTGTCTCATCTATGTGTTTGATGTTGCTCCCATCTGGTAGCTTTATCCCTTCAGTTTCTCGTTACTTTGCCTTTTTGTAAGTTGACTAAGGCGCATTTTTCTATTCCAAACTCCATCCTGATGTCCCCAGATACAATCCTTACAGTCTGGATTAGGGTATCTATTTCCTTGATGCTCTTACCATACAGCTTGATGTCGTCCATGACATCAGATGGTTGATTTTGTTGCCTCTTTTCTTGAGTTGGTACCCGGCATCCATCTTCTGTAGTACTTTGTCATGGGAATCATGGCTACTACGAAGAGTAGTGGGGACAGTGAGTCGCCCTGGAAGATCCCTCTCCTGATATTAACCTCTGCTAGTCTTATTCCTGAGCTTGTAAGTATTGTATTCCAGTTGCGCATTGTATTTTTGAGGAAGCTGATGGTATTTTCCTCTGCCCCACCCATATTTTCAGGCATTCTATTAGCCTGTGTGTGGTATCATGTCGAAGGCTTTCTTATAGTCTATCCATGCCATGCTTAGGTTGGTTTTCCTTCTCCTACTGTTCTTCATTACCATTTTGTCTATCAGGAGCTGGTCTTTTGTGCCCCTACACTTTCTTCTGCAGCCTTTCTGTTGTGGTGGATGGTGTTTGTCCTCCTCTAGGTAGTTGTATAGCCTTTCACTGATGATACCTGTTAGTAACTTCCACATTATTGGTAGCAGGTGATAGGCCTGTATTACTGGCTATATTTCCCTTACTCTTGTCTTTTTGTACTAAGGATATGTTCTTTCCTGTGGTCATCCATTTGGGTGCTTGTATTTGAGATACAATGCTGGAGTTGTTGTTCTGCTATTCGTGGGTGTAGGGCCTTGAAGTTTTTGAGCCAGTATCCATGGACTTCATCGGGACCTGGGGCTTTTCCAGTTTGGCATTTTCTTTAGTTGGTGTCTGACTGTGTCTGTCGTGATGTCTGTGAATCTTTGTTTTATTCTCCCTGTTTCTTCTTCCTTGACTTCCTGGAGCCATGTTGCATGTTTGTTGTGGTATACCGGATTTGCTCCATATGTTTTTCCCAGAGTCTCTTACTTGGTTCGGCTTCAGGAATTTCTGGGTGGTTGTCTTCCCCTCTTAGTTGGCTGTATAGTCTTTTCTGGTTGGTTCGAATAGTTTGTTCTGTTTGGTATCCCTTATTCCTGTTCATGTACCGTTGGATCTTGTGTGCTTTGGCCTTAAGCCTCTGTTTTACATCTTCTATTGTGTTGTTTTAGTCCCCTCGTACTTTGTACTTTTTGATTTCTCGTTGAGTTCCTCCCTTGTTTTGCTTGCTTCTTAGCCTTTTTTCTGCCATCTCTTTCAGTTTACTCAGTCAGATCTCATCACCATGATTTGCTTTTCCAGGCGCCTTTTCCAAGGAGGTTGCTGTTTTGGTTTCTGTTGGTTGGTTGTGACGGTGGTGTTGGTGTTCGAATCCCCATCAGTTCTGCTACTAATCTTGCTCCTGCATATGTCAAGTTATTTGTTTCTGTGATACTGGTGGGGTGTGATTAGGCCCATTATTTCATTTGACCTCATTGTTTTCTCCCTTAATTTCTTTGGTGTTGTAGGCTTTCATGGAGGAGGATCTTTGTTTCTCTGTATCTGGCTCCATCCATTGTCTATCTTTTCTACCCATTCCGTCCTCTCTGTTACTTCGTCGGTGTGTTTCTTCGTGTGTCGTTGTTTGATACTTCATCCTCTCTGTCGTCTTCTGTGGCATCGTCTCTCAGTTCGTCTTCGTGTAATTCGTTGTCGTGTGACATTTCCCTTTCCAGTTCTTCTCTTTCTGTTGGGGAGAGCCAGTTCTTTTTTCTTTATGTTCCTTACTTGGTCTGCCAGCCTCTGCTCTGTTTGGGGGTGTTATTCCTCTCATTCCAGATGTTGATCAATCTTCTTCTATATCCTCTCTCCGTCGGGTTGCTTCTGATGTAGCATCTCCATATTTCCTTATTTTCTTCTCTTGTCCATTTCTTTCATTCTTTTTTGCCTCTGTAGCTCCATCTCAGGCTGTTGAATTACTGTCGTGGTTTTGATCAGTTGCTGGATGACGACCTCCAGTACCTGACCGTCTTCCCCTACAATTGGGTTGAATACCTGGTTGCCGGACGAGGCTCCTCTGTTGCCAGAGGTTCCATTTACGTCGTTGTCGTTTTATTCCTTCATTTCTTTCCATCATTGCTGATTTTGCTATTTAACCCCATAGCTGGACCCATACCCCATCAGGGAATAGGTACTCATTTACAGCTGAGTAGACTGAGGAAATTATGGTAAAGATCCTTTCCCAAGGAATCAACTCCGAGGAGAGCGGTCACCCATCCAACGACTGAACCAGCCCCAATGTTGCTTAACTTGACTTAAGTCTATTGACGACCTAACCAACTCCTCCATTATTATTATTATTATTATTATTATTATTATTATTATTATTATTATTATTATTATTATTATTATTATTATTATTATTATTGCTCTTTCCAGAAGGTCAGCTTCATAATATTTGAAAACGTTTGCCAAGACCAAATAATAACATTAAAATAATTTCTTGCATGTCCACAACCTCAGTTAAAACTCGTTTACAGTCTTCATTAAACTTAACCACCAACTGAGAACAATAAAGTCGCTCTACCTGGTATGGCGACTTTTGTTGAGGGAGACGTAAAGTCCGAAGTGCCCTGGGAGTTGTAAGTCTGGACTGCAAACTCGTACGTGGCTCCGGGAGACAGTCCTTGGATTTTGACAGTTGTCGTTCCGCGTCCTGCGACATTTTGACGCTGGAGGAAGAAAGTCCAATAATGGATTAGACACACACACACACACACACACACACATATATATATATATATATATATATATATATATATATATATATATATATATATATATAACATTAAGCTACAAAGATCGTTTAATTTCCGATTCGCTCTACCTCGAAAATTTCACGAAAGGGAAATCATAATTGATCAGTGTTCTGTCACCATGGGTGATTCAAACTCCCGACAGTGAGAAGCTCCGACTTCAGTGACTATCTTTACCACTGGGCTGTCATGTACACACTCACACACACACGCACACACACACACATTTATATATATATATATATATATATATATATATATATATATATATATATATATTGACATATACAACTTACTAAGTATTCCTCATCATGCAGTGGTCGATAACGAATTGTGTATCCCGAAGGCGTGGTCCCGTGGCTAGGTGGAATCCAGGTAAGGATGGCTGTGCTGCCTATGACACTGGCTACCTGTTGGAGGGGGTACCGAAGTTAATCAACATTTCAAATGGTAAGGTTAGCATTTAAATGAGACTTCATAGCTTTGGTATGTTAACTTTAAGTATGTCACTGAAATATTTGATAAAAACCGATTTCTTCTTCGAGTTTCTTAATTCATTTAAAAGAATGTTTTTTTATTATTATTATTATTTGACTAAACCTCAATTAAAACCTGCCAAAATCTGCGGTCAAATAGAGCCTTGTTTCGCCAACGAAAATTAAGATATATATGCTATATTTTATTAGAAATATATTTTTTTGTGCTGTTTGATATACACATGATGTATTCTTTACATTTTCATTCTAATAAATAAATCATAAATATCCTGTCCTGAAATTCATCAATCAATAACTCAACAAAGTAACGTGTAGGGTTACTCCCCGAGTTAGCGAAAATACTATATCAGTGTTTCCATACTATAAAAAATCAAAGCTAGCTTCAAGATGACAGTTTTAGATACTAAGCAACTTCCTTAACATACGATGACTGTATCTGGAATACGATCTATAGATTGGAAAGCGTCTAGTAGTTAGAGAATCACAATTACGAAATCCCAGGACGTGAAACTTCTAACACTGAAATTATTACTATTATTATCTTTAAGAAGATGAATCCTATTCGTATGGAACAAGCCCACCAAAGGGGCTATTGCCTTGAAATTCCAGCTTCTAAAGAATATTATGGGGTTCACTGGAAAGGTAATGGGAAATGAAGAAAGAAGTTACCACTTATGAAAAAAGAGAGAAATAAATGACTAGGTTAATAAACATAGGGTTACTCACGCTGAGGTTATAAGGCTGGTGTGGGGGGATTGGGGGGCCCAGGGTGTGGTTGGAGGTATAAGCTCCCTTATAATTCGACGCCGTGCAGGTATAAGTCGTATAGTCTCTCGAAGTAACGCTCCTGATCTCCAGCACTGAAGACCACTCTGCCAAACCGTCCATTAGCTGTGAGAGAGGAAGGTACATCAACATGATATTCCAGGACTCTGGAAGGAGTTACATAAATGTGATATTCCAGGACTTTGAAAGGAATTAAAATTCCAGGACTCTGGAAGGAGTTCAATAAATGTGACATTCCAGGACTCGGGAGAAGTTACTGATATGTGACATTCCAGGGCTTAAAAAGGAGTTAACATTCCAAGACTCTGGGGGGAGTTACAGATGTACATTCCAGGAGTTTTGAAAAAGAGTTGTTAACATTCCAGGACTCTGGGAGGAGGTACACAAATGTGACTTCCAGAACTTTGAAAGACTTAATATTCTTAGGAATCTAAGAGGAGTTCAAACCAAATGTGACATTCCAGACTTTGGAAAGTAGCTACATTCCAGGACTCTGGAAGGCGTTACCCAAATGTAACATTCCTTGGACTTTGAAAAAAGGTAACTTCCAGACTAAGGAAGGGGTTACATAAAGATAACACTCCAGGACTCAGGAAGGAGTTACACAAATGTGACACTCCAGGACTCTGGAAGGAGTTATAATGTGATATTCCAGGACTGGTATGAGTTATATAAGCATGATATGCCAGGACTCTGGATAGAGTTATACAATCACGACATTCCAGGAGTCTAGCTGGAGTTACACAAATGTGACATTCCGGGACTCTGGACTTCATAATATTTATGAGGTAAAATTTTGAAAGCGTTATTATTATTGTCAGCAACGAAGATTTCGAATCATGCTTACATGTGGTCCCCTGACGAAGTATTTCCGACTGTTGAACAGGACCCTGTCTTCATTGATGGTCCACCGAAAATTGGGCGCGGGCGCTGCCTTCACGAAGCATTCTAGGCGTCCCGTCCCGCCCACCTTTGCCCACGGCCTGCTCGGGGCGTCCTCTCTGGAGGCTACCTCTTCCAGCGGTTCTGGTGCCTCTGGGAGGGAATTTTTCGTTACATAAACTCTTGCATGATCTCACACAAACACACGCATACACCCTTGGGGAATGGGATATATATATATATATATATATATATATATATATATATATATAATATATCTATATATCAAATATATATAATATATATATATATATATATATATATATATATATACATATATATATATATCTATATATATATATCTTATATTATATATATATATATATATATATGTGTGTGTGTGTGTGTGTGTGTGTGTGTGTGTGTGTGTGTGGTACACGCAGAAATAGATACAAACACGTAAAATGTATTTTAAACTTACGCGTAACGATCACAACTGTTTATATAATATACATCTAGCAGTCTCCATGATACTGGAAGCAAGAGCTCACACACACATGCACACACACACACACACATGTACAATCTTTTGTTAATGTGCATATATACACCAGAGAAACACACACATATACAATCTTTTGTTTATGAGCATATATACATAGACAGCACATGCATAAGCACACGTAAAATGTATTACTAAAGTTATACGATTTACTATCACAGCTGTTTACATAGGCCTAGTAGTCTCAGTACAGACATATACACTTTTCGTAAATGTGCATATATACAAAGACACAGACATATACACTTTTCGTTAATGTGCATATACACAAAGGCACACAAATATACACATGCACGCGTGAAAATGGAATGTTAAAATGACTATACTCTGTTTTTTTTTCATCTGTCCATCCGCCTGTGGTGTTTTTGTATGGTAACACTGCGGCCTGGGCTTTAGATAGTTACATTTAGCTTACATTCAACGATTATAATAATATCCTATTTCGAATATTAACGGTGTAATTCGCATACAGTAAATTATTAAAACACTTTTCAGTTACAAATGTACACCCAGATATCCTTTTATTTACCTAAAACTTACAAATGGCGTAACTATCTAAAGCCCGGGACGCAGTGTTACCATACAAAAACACCACAGGTGGATGGACAGATGAAACAAAACAGAGTATAGTGACGAGCACAGCAGTTGTGATAGGACTAGCTGTCTCGACTCACTCGGATGCAAGCTCTCTCTCTCTCTCTCTCTCTCTCTCTCTCTCTCTCTCTCATACACACACACACGCTTTTGTTTGTAATCATACATACACAGACATACACATACACAAGTAAAATGTAATTTAGACTTACGAGTAACGACCACAGCAGTCTTGATCGGCCTAGCGGACTCGACTACGTTCGAAGCCAGGCACTTGTAGAACCCAGTGTCAGCTCTGGTGACGAAGTCGATCAGAAGTCGAGCTTCGCTTACACCCCAAGACAACACCTCGCGGATGCTTCAGAGAAAGATTCAGAGAAAGATTAACGTTCTTTTACAAGCTAATTTAAACTGAGGAAGTGTTTTAATGAGTCTACAGTGGTTCTGAAAGAAAAATGAAAATGTGGGATTTGGCAAATATTTCGTGACTTTTTTTTCTTTTAAGAAAAAACCGCATTCACTAACTGAAGAGTAATATGATATATGATGAATGTACGTATGTATGTATATGTATGTATATATAACACATATATTTACATAAGTATAATTTTAATATATATATATATATATATATATATGATATATATATATATATGTGTGTGTGTGTGTGTGTGAATTTTATATATATATATATATATATATATATATATATATATATACATGTTAGTATAAAATAATAACCCCCCTTCTTATATATACATATATTTTATATATTATACATACATATATTATATATATAGATATATATATATATATATATATATGTAAATAAAATTGTTATAACTATGCATACACATACATTCATAAACAACAATCCAGAAAGCCAAACCCTTTCAATCACTAGCAAAATCCAATCACATTAATCACACTAAATCAAAGTCACTCGAGATAACACAATCCAATTCTGAATCTTCAAACTAATCACGCACGGGTGAAATCTCACCTAGAGTCGTTATCCTGGGTGAACCAGGTGATATTCGGCGTGGGGTTCCCGATGGCGGAGCAGGTGATGACGGTCGAACCATCTTCGTCTACCGTGACCCTCTTCGGCGCCATGATGCTCTCAGGTCCGTCTTGTGGGAGGCAGGAGAAGAAGAAGAAGAATCATGCTTTTAGGAAATGTAAACACAGTCATGCTTTTAGGAAATGTGAACATTATCATGCTTTTAGGATATGTAAACATGATGATGCGTTTAGGAAATGTAAACATAATGCTTTTAGGAAATGTGAACATGATGCTGTTAAGAAACGTAAACATAATAATGCTTTTAGGGAAATGTGAACATAATGATGCTTTTAGAATATGTATATATGATGATGCTAAAATTTTAGGAAATGTAAACGTAATGATATTAAATATGTATGTTTTTTTAATCGGAAAGACATCTGGGTCTATGAACAAAATAGTCCAAGTAACTTGGTCTATTTATCTGGCATCTGTCTACGCTTCAGAGAGAGAGAGAGAGAGAGAGAGAGGGAGAGAGAGAGAAAGAGAGAGAGAGATAGAGCCTAAATTTACAGAGGACGTTGATGACAAAGGAGGCATTGACGACGCCCCTGGGACTTTCGGCGGTCACGGAGTAACCCCCTGCCTCCTGGCGGTGTACCCTCTTCATCTCCAGCAGGCCCCCGCCCTCCTCCTGGTCCTCCTGAATTAGGACGGGGCCTCTCCACCACTTGTAACTGGGACAGTGCGAAGGAAGAGGGAAGGTTATTCTATAATTCTATATATATATTATATATATATATATATATATATATATATATATATATATAGTATTGTTTATATTTAATCTCATAAAACATTTTTTTTTTAGACATGGTCAGGTTCTGTAGGAATCAGATTAAATTTATTATGTATGTATGTATGTATGTATGTACTAGAAATAAGAAAGAACTATATTGCAGACGTTCAAAGAAATTCAAAGAAATTAATATAAAAAAATATAATATGGTAAACACAGAATCCAAAGAAAATTCGTCACTATTATTATTATTATTATTATTATTATTATTATTATTATTATTATTTTATTATTATTATTATTATTATTATTATTATTATTATTATTCGGATGAACCCTACAGGGGGCATCAAATTGAAATTCAAGCATCCAAGGAATATTTTGGTTTTCATTAAAGAGAAGTAAGAGGAGCTAAAGGGGAATAAAGAAAGAAGAGATCACTTATTAAAAAACAAAAATAAATTTAAAACATTAATTAATAAATAGATAAAAATGTATGTTAATTTTTAGAATGCAAGGATAACATTAGGATAGTAATGCATTGCATCTCTGCTTGAATTTTCGAAATTTCAGTTGCACGTGGAATAAAGGACCTCTGGAACCAAGAAGTTCGACAGGGAGGCCCATTGACCGCATATTGGTGCTGCTGTTCAGCGAGTCTGGTTGCTCGGCAGATGAAAGGGGATCAGGGATCAATTTTGAACGTGAGGGATCTCTGTTGAAAAGCAAATATTACGTCTATTTCAAAGCCTCGACTTCGAAAAAGGAACTCACGTCACAGGAGGTGGGTTGGCATCGGCTACTGCCTTGAGGAGAAGGTCATCTTTCTCCCTGACCTCCACTACCCCGCTGGGCACGTCTTTCCATACAGGTTCATCTGGAAAAAGACAAGACATTCTAGTCAGTAGACATTCCGGTCAGTAGACGTTCCAGTCAGAAGACATTCCAGTCAGTAAACATTCCAGTCAGCAGACATTCCAGTCAATAAACATTCCAGTCAATAAACATTCCAGTCAGTAGACATCCCAGTCAATAAACATTCCAGTCAATAAACATTCCAGTCAGTAGACATCCCAGTCATCAGACATTCCAGTCAGCAGACATCCCATTCAGCAGATATTCCAGTCAGTAGACATTTCAGTCAGCAGACATTCCAGTCAGCAGACATTCCAGTCAGTAAACATTTCAGTCAGTAGACATTCATTCTGACAGACATCCAGTTCATTCTTAGGACATTCCAGGCAGCAGACGTTCCAGTCAATCTTTCCAGGCAGATTCGTTGAGGAAGGTGAATTTCAGAGACCATCTTTCCAGGATTACTTACGTAACACGTTGAGAGTAACGTTGGTCGTTACGGTAACGCCCAGACCGTTCGTGGCGTCACAGATGTACGTCCGTTGATTGTCCTCAATTAGGGCCCTGACTTCCAGCTCGGATCTTCACAGAGGAAGAGAAGAAGAAGAAAAGAAGAGGCTATACGTGACGGAATACAGAAAGGGGATACAGACTAAAAGTTTACCAAAGGACATTGAAAAAATCTATTTAAAATCACGTTCAGATGATATCCAGACACTAATACTTACAGAAAATATTTCGTTTAAGTAGATAAAGCTACATAATTACTTACACTTTCACAAGCATGGAATAATAATTGACCCCCGAAGTGGATATTGAAATTAGAATGAAAAATATTTAATTCCCTTAACGATGAAAAAGTTGTTTATTTCTATTATTTTTTACCCTTATTCTCGCCAGAGAAAGTCAGCGAATGATGTAATTAGTTATTTAAAATAAATAGTTAAAAATCATTCTTCCAGTCCCGTCTATATTGAAACAAAGAGGAAAAAAACAAGGCGTGATCCGACCCCCAGCTAACTCGGAACGCGCACTAAAATCTACGGTCAATTATCACGTTGTTCCACCAACGGAAATTAAATTAAATACGCTATATTTTATTAGACATACTTGTTCTGTGCCGTTTATCATGCACATTATTTTTTACATTTTCATTCTATTAAATAAATCACAAATATTATATCCTAAACTTCCTTTTTCAGATCTTTTTAGGCTTTTCCATAGACCTTTCCTACACCTCAAATAAAAGCAACAACAAAGTAATTTGTAGGCTTACTCCTCGAGTAAGCGAAAACAGCTCGAAACAAATACATGATGACGATAACGAAGTAATTATTATCTCCTTGCTAATAAGAGAAGGTTGAATGGATTATGATAATCAGTTTTAAGTAACCAGTTAATAATAATAATAATAATAATAATAATAATAATAATAATAATAACTAATATAATAATATAATATAATAAAACTAATTTATTCTTATTAAATAGTGAAAATTTAAGACAGAAATCGATAGGTAATATTCTTTAACAAAAATAACACACAATTATATAAATGAATTCCATGTCAATACGATTCATTTATATGATTTTGAATTTTTATTGCATAATAGTATATCACAATATTATGCAATTCTTGGTAATAATAATAATAATAATAATAATAATAATAATGATAATAATAATAATAATAATAATGCTAAAAAATATCCACAATTATATATAAGAATATATTTCTATGTAAAATATAAAACAAAGACTTTCGAACACCTTCCTCATCAGTGTAACGTTGCACTGATGAGGAAACGGTGTTCGAAAGTCTTTGTTTTTATATTTTTACATAGAAATATATTTTCATATATAATTGTGGATATTTTTAACAATTTGTTTGTTTACACGAAGCGTGTGAATTTCTTAACAACAACAACAACAACAACAATAATAATAATAATAATAATAATAATAATAATAATAATAATAATAATAATAATAATAATAATAATAATAATAATAATAATAATATCAGCTCAGGTTATATACACGGTACATACAAGACAATCCACGATATCTATATATGTGACAAAAAAATAAATTATAATAATAAACAGTTTCACCCAAAAATCACAGGATTTAGAATTTTTCTGAAATCCCTGTGGATTTTTCACCATTTAACAACACTGTACCATGTTATCTTATGTATCTAGATTGTGATAAGTTATTGTCTCTACTTTGTATAGCTCATGTTTAGGGCCTTGAGCTGAAATTAAATTATTATTATTATTGTTATTATTATTATTATCATTATTATTATTATTATTATTATTATTATTATTATTATTATTATTATTATTATTATTATTATTATAAGAGTTCCACAATAATAAAAAAAAATGTTGCGAGTTCGTGTATAATGTAAAAACCCTTTACAAAGCTTTCGAACATTTTTTATTTATTTATGTTTTTTTTTTTACTATAGATTATTATTATTATTATTATTATTATTATTATTATTATTATTATTATTATTATTATTATTATTATTATTATTATTATTATTATCATATAGCATCTATATTCCAAAGCGATAAACGGTACAGTCTTCTGGATTGTCCTATTTCAAGAAATACTTTATGCCGACAATTTATACTTGATCATCGGGTATTTATATGCGAGATCTTCACACGGGATTAGTATTCTTCTGCTCACTTGCAAATCAATTTCAAAAGGATTGATACTTTTATTTGTCAGCAGAGAGACGAGGATGTTCTCCCGAGGGAGAAATGTTTTCGAAGACTCTCGTAACGTCTTGGTGATAGATGGAAATGTTTTCCCTCCGCTGGCACTGACTACAGAAGCCTTACTTTAACTTTTTTTTGTTTAATAAGTGATGGCTAGTTTTTTGTTGTTGTTGTTGTTGTTGGGCAGGGGGCGTGGGACTTATACCGCGCCTAGGTTATAAATGAATGTTGTATGAACATACGCACATACAAACATGCACGAATCACGTTTTATACATAGGTAATGCCATGTGTATGTATATATATATAAAGATATATATATATATATATATATATATATATATATATATATATTTTTTTATGAATTTTTATTACATCACTGTGATTCATATACATTCATTAAGCTACAGATGTTCTTTTTTTGTAGCTTAATGCATGTATACGAATCACGTTGACGTGATAAGAATTCATAATATGGCTACGTGCGGCAAACGTTCGACTTGGTTAACGTGGCAGAGGGGGTTGGATATCGATTCTAATTACAAATACCTGAGTTCGACAGAGATTTGTAAGCGCGAATTGGATATTAAAGGACATTTGTAGCTTAATGCATAAATAATAATATACGTGAACATTACATTCATATATGTACTACATACATACACACAAACATATATAGTATATATTCTATGAAACTCATTTTTTAAAAACCTACCTAAACCCCTCTCTTGGTGACCTGACCTCCTTATGCATTCTGTGGCACTCACTGGCACTCTATTCCTAAAAATCTACTTAAACCTTCACCTGGTGACCTGACCTCCTTATAATTTCTGTGGCACTCATTGGCACTAAATTCTTAAAAATCTGCTCAAAGCTCTCACCTGGTGACCTGACCTCCGTAGAGCCCTGGCCTGTTCATCGAAGTGGCTCCGTAGTTGGTGACGGAGCCCGACCTCCAAGTGATACTCGAAGCGGGGAGGCTCGAGGACGACTCGCAGATCAGTTTGGCCACTTGACCTGCCGAGACGTTGGTCGGGGACACCCAGGCCTTCGCCTCCCAAGGAGGAACTGGAGAGAGAGAGAGAGAGAGAGAGAGAGAGAGAGAGAGAGAGAGAGAGAGTTAGAAAATGTCAATTCATCTATGTTTCTATAGATCTAATACAATTGTTATTTCAATTCATGCTACAATAGTTGCTACTATTACGAATCCATAAGACAGTAATTACTACTGGTGCAAATCCATAATAGTTAATGCTATTACAAATTCATAATAGTTAATACTATCACAAATCCATAATAGTTACAGCTATCACGAATCCATAATACTTACTACTATTAGAAGTCCATAATACAGTAGTTACTACTATTACAAATCCATAAGACAATAGTTCCTATTATTACAAATCCATAATTATTGTTAATGCTATCATCAATCCACAATAGTTACTACTATTGAAAATCCATAACCATTAATGCTATTACAAATCCATAAAAGTTATTTCTATTACACATCCACAATGCTTTGTATTTCTAACAGCTTGGGATAACGAAGGAACGCTGCAATGAACCAGAAGTAATGCCTACAGTGCATCGTGTGAGGTGCACTGACGGCATTATACCCCTCCTACGGGGAGATTCGTAAGAACTGAACAAAATGCCAGAACAACAATTAAACAACCAACATCATAACAAGAGAATTACCCTAAGAAAACTTACAATTAAACAACCAACATCATAACAAGAGAATTACCCTAAGAAAACTTACAGCAAAAAAATAAACAAAATACCAGAACAACAATTACACCATTAATTCAGAAAAACAACTAACATTACAAGAAGAGAAGTACACGAAAAAAAAACTCGCAGTAAACATTGAATAAAATACAAGAACAATTACACCAACAATTAGGAAAAACAACCAAACATCACAACAACAAAATTAACTGAAGACAACTCACAGAACAGCTCGATGGCAGTATTGGCCACGAGAGGGATGTCAGTGGCTGGATTCGTCACGTGACAGGACACCTTGGCTCCGTTGTCGGAGGCCGTGACCTCTGTAACGGCTCTCGCTCTGGTCACCCTCCCGTCAACGGTCACCTCCGTCAGAAGCTTCTCGTGCCCTTTGTAGATCCTGCGGGAGGAGAGGGCTGTTCTCGTCGTTATTTATTATTTTGATTGGATTCGATATTACTGTTGTTAAGGGTTGCTTGTTGTAAGTGAAATATGGGAATATTTTCGATATGGAATGATATATATATATATATATATATATATATATATATATATATATATATGTATAATATATATATATATATATGTGTGTGTATAGTATATATATAGTATATATATATACTATATATATCATATATACTATATATATATATATATATATATAAATTATTTTACGAATAAGAATAATTGAAAAACCGTTGGTGAACGAAATAAGGAACTTTTTCTAGTAAGAAATTTATATAAATTTATAACAAATCAGGAAATTAACAAATTATTTGTGAACGAAATAAGGAAGATTTAAAATCTATTTGTGAACAAAGTAAGGAATTTGTCTGGTAAGTCTATAAATGAGGAAATAAAAAAAAATATTTGTGAACGAAATAAGGAATTTGTCTATTAAAAATATATAAATTTATGAATAAGAAAATTTCATCATTTTATTTGTGAAAGAAATAAGAAAATAAGAATTTTTGTTTTGATAATTTACCAGGCAAGTATGACTTATTTCTGACAAGGTAAAAAGCTGTAATCAGACA
Source organism: Macrobrachium nipponense (assembly GCF_015104395.2). NCBI lineage: Eukaryota > Metazoa > Arthropoda > Malacostraca > Decapoda > Palaemonidae > Macrobrachium > Macrobrachium nipponense. The sequence continues at coordinate 15,141,215 of NC_061105.1, read as the reverse complement.
AGATTTTGACATTTGCCAAGTAGGTAAAAACATATTCCCTGACAAGATATTAAGATTTGCCCACAAGACAAGATTTTGACTTATTCTCAAAAGTCTCCCCTGACAAGATTTTAACATCTGCCCAAGAGTAAAAAAAAAAAAAAAATTGTTCCAGACAAGATTCTGACTTTGTTTAAAAAAAACAGTCTTCCCAGATTCTGACATCTGTCCAAAAAGGTAAAAAAAAAAATAAATAAATAAAAACGTCTTCTCTGACAAGATTCTGACATTTGCCCAAAAAAGTAAAAAGGAAAAAAAAGTTCCCAGCCAAGGTCCTGACATCTGTACCCACCCAAAAAAAATTAAATAAAAAAAATTTCTTCCTCGACAACATTCTGACATATGCCAAAAAAAGAAAAAAAAAAGTTTCCAGACAAGGTTCTGGCATCTACCTACAAGGTTAAAGGAAAAAAAAAAAGTCTTCCTAGACAAGATTCTGACTTAAAAAAAAAAAAAAAAAAAATGTATTCCCAGACAAGATTCTGACATCTGCCAAAAAATGAAATTTTTGCAGACAAGGTTCTGACATCTACGTAAAAGGTTAAAAAAAATAAAATAAAAAAAAGTGTTCCCAGACAAGATTCTACCATCTGCCCAAAATTGAAAAAGGGGTCCTCTGATTAAGTACCCACGTGACGCCCGGATGTGGGTTCCCTCCTGCGCTGCTGCACTTGACCACCAGCTGCCCTCCTGCCACCACATCCCCCACCCCTTCCACCTGCAGGCTGGGGCGTCCAGGGGGCCCTGTGGGAAATGGAATGGCACTTAGTGAAGAGAGAGGCACATCTCCTTAAATGTGTGTGGCGGGAAAGGGAGATAAACGTGAGAGGATGAGAAACAAGATGAACAAGAGGATTTTAAAAACATAGAGAGGAATTTCTGTAAATACGTTCACTTTTCAGTCAAGGGATGAAAAGAAGAAGAAGAAGGAGAAGAAGAAAAAGAAGAAAACGAAGAAGAAGAAGACAGGCCTGATGAAAACAGAAACGAATAACTGATAATAAGGGTGATATCAAGAGGATGAGGGCTTCTTTGAAGAAAATATTTAGAACTGAAGAGAATAGCCAGGACTGGTATAATGATTATGCATAACGGGAAAAAGAAAGCGAGAGAGGGAGAGAGAGAGAGAGAGAGAGAGAAGAGAGAGAGAGGTACATCACTGCAACTTCAAGAAAGAAGAGGGAAAATCATCCCAGACGTAAATCTAAGAGCCATTTATCATATCGTATTTTTCTGGAGCCAAACAGAATCAAGTCGTCCACGGAGATCGCGAGAGGTCCTGCCACAACACCCCCCCCCCCCCCCGGCCCCTCCCCCCCGTCGAGGAAAGCCAAGAAGATGAAGAAGAAAGAAAAATTATAAGCTGCAAATAGTGAAGGAGGAGAAGACGAAAGAAATGTGTGTGAAGAGGGAATGATGGGAACAGAAAGTAACTGTGATGAGAAGGAGGGTGAGGATTGAAGAATAAGTGGCATTAAGAGAGAGAGAGAGAGAGAGAGAGAGAGAGAGAGAAGAGAGAGGCAAAGGGAAACACTGCTGTCATTAGAAGAATAATGTCAATCCGAGGCCTCGGAGGAATCTATTGATCCGAGATCTCGGAGGAACCTTTTGAACCGAGACCTCGGAGGAATCTATTAAACCGAAACCTCGGAGGAATCTATTGAACTGAGACCTCGGAGGAATCTTTTGAACTGAGACCTCTGAGGAACCTTTTGAACCGAGACCTCGGAGGAATCTATTAAACCGAAACCTCGGAGGAATCTATTGAACTGAGACCTCGGAGGAATCTATTGAACAGAGACCTCGGAGGAATCTTTTGAACTGAGACCTCTGAGGAACCTTTTGAACCGAGAGCTCTGAGGAACCTTTTGAACCGAGATCTCTGAGGAACCTTTTGAACCGAGACCTCGGAGGAATCTATTAAACCGAAACCTCGGAGGAATCTATTGAACTGAGACCTCGGAGGAATCTTTTGAAGTGAGACCTCGGAGGAATCTATTGAACTGAGACCTCGGAGGAATCTTTTGAACTGAGACCTCGGAGGAATCTATTGAACTGAGACCTCGGAGGAATCTATTGAACTGAGACCTCGGAGGAATCTTTTGAACTGAGACCTCTGAGGAACCTTTTGAACCGAGAGCTCTGAGGAACCTTTTGAACCGAGAGCTCTGAGGAATCTACTGAACCGAGACCTCGGAGGAATCTTTTGAACTGAGACCTCGGAGGAATCTATTGAACTGAGACCTAGGAGGAATCTATTGAACTGAGACCTCGGAGGAATCTATTGAACTGAGACCTCGGAGGAATCTTTTGAACTGAGACCTCGGAGGAATCTATTGAACTGAGACCTCGGAGGAATCTATTGAACTGAGACCTCGGAGGAATCTTTTGAACTGAGACCTCGGAGGAATCTATTGAACTGAGACCTCGGAGGAATCTATTGAACTGAGACCTCGGAGGAATCTTTTGAACTGAGACCTCTGAGGAACCTTTTGAACCGAGAGCTCTGAGGAACCTTTTGAACCGAGAGCTCTGAGGAATCTACTGAACCGAGACCTCGGAGGAATCTTTTGAACTGAGACCTCGGAGGAATCTATTGAACTGAGACCTCGGAGGAATCTATTGAACTGAGACCTCGGAGGAATATATTGAACTGAGACCTCGGAGGAATCTATTGAGCTGAGACCTAGGAGGAATCTATTGAACTGAGACCTCGGAGGAATCTAATGAACTGAGACCTCGGAGGAATCTATTGAACTGAGACCTCAGAGGAATCTATTGAACTGAGACCTCGGAGGAATCTATTGAACTGAGACCTCGGAGGAATCTATTGAACTGAGACCTCGGAGGAATGTATTGAACTGAGACCTAGGAGGAATCTATTGAACTGAGACCTCAGAGGAATCTATTGAACTGAGACCTCGGAGGAATCTATTGAACTGAGACCTCGGAGGAATCTATTGAACTGAGACCTCGGAGGAATCTATTGAACTGAGACCTCGGAGGAATCTATTGAACTGAAACCTCGGAGGAATGTATTGAACTGAGACCTCGGAGGAATCTATTGAACTGAAACCTCGGAGGAATGTATTGAACTGAGACCTCGGAGGAATGTATTGAACTGAGACCTCGGAGGAATGTATTGAACTGAGACCTCGGAGGAATGTATTGAACTGAGACCTCGGAGGAATGTATTGAACTGAGACCTCGGAGGAATCTAATGAACTGAGACCTCAGAGGAATCTATTGAACTGAGACCTCGGAGGAATCTAATGAACTGAGACCTCAGAGGAATCTATTGAACTGAGACCTCGGAGGAATCTATTGAACTGAGACCTCAGAGGAATCTATTGAACTGAGACCTCGGAGGAATCTTTTGAACTGAGACCTCGGAGGAATCTATTGAACTGAGACCTCGGAGGAATCTATTGAACCGAAACCTCGGAGGAATCTATTGAACTGAGACCTCGGAGGAATCTATTGAACTGAGACCTCGGAGGAATCTATTGAACTGAGACCTCAGAGGAATCTATTGAACTGAGACCTCAGAGGAATCTATTGACTGAGACCTCAGAGGATCTATTGACTGAGACCTCGGAGGAATCTATTGAACTGAGACCTCGGAGGAATCTATTGAACTGAGACCTCGGAGGAATCTATTGAACTGAGACCTCGGAGGAATCTATTGAACTGAGACCTCAGAGGAATCTATTGAACTGAGACCTCGGAGGAATCTATTGAACTGAGACCTCAGAGGAATCTATTGAACTGAGACCTCGGAGGAATCTATCGAACCAAGACCTCGGAGGAATCTATCGAACCGAAACCTCGGAGGAATCCATTGAACTGGGACCTCGGAGGAATCTATTGTGAAAAGAAGTCTCGGATGAATTTATTGACCAGATTCCAGCCTGTATTCTTCCTTCTTCTTCCTTCTCCTCCTCCTACTCTTCTTCTCCTTCTTGACTTCCCTGACAGGAGACAAGACCTCTTCGCATTCACCCCGGCCACCGGATTCCCTTTGGCTCCCGAAAGATGACATGATAATTGGGTCATTCACGTCTGGGATGATATTTCCTCCCCTCTTTCTCGAAGTTACAGCAGTATATGTCTCTATCTTTCTATCTATCTGTCCAATTAGTCATTCTCTCTCTCTCTCTCTTTCTAGTCTTTCCCATTCATATTAATTCGTATGTATGCAAGTATATATATGTATATCTATATAGGTATATAGATCCAATAATATACATCTCTATCTATCTTTCTTTCTAATCAACCAGTTTCTCTCTCTCTCTCTCTCTCTCTCTCTCTCTCTCTCTCTCTCTCTCTCTCTCTCTCTCTTCCATTCATATTAATTCGTATTATGTACGTATGTATATGCATATCTATTTAGGTCCAATAATATGCATCTCTATCTATCTCTTTCTTTCTAATCAACCACGTTCCCTCTAGGTTATCCCACTTATACCAGTATGTATGTATGTATGTATGTATGTATGTATGTATGTATGTATGTATGTATGTATGTATGTATGTATATATATGACGTATCAATATCATGCAGGTTAATATTAATATAAAACGAAAAGAGATCCCTTTTGACCAGCTCATAGTAACACGAGTAATGGCAAGTTGAATTAACTAAATGGCATACAAATGATTCCTTTCAGCCCAAGAGCCCATTTCGTATGGTTGAATATGTATGAAACTGCATTTAACCCACTTCAGTCGTACGCAATGATTCATTTATATTAATTCTTCATAAATGACTAAATTTTCCATTTTTTTAATGAAAATATCAACTACGAAATGGGCAAAAACATTTACGGTGATTACTTCGAACTGGAATTGCTAAAAACATTTCATTGCATTTAATATTGTTAAATTGTTCCGTTTCAATATTTTGGGGAGAATTTCAGTTAGAAAGCCTCTATAAAATGGTGTGATCAAGTAGAATGGTCTGCAAGATTTATTCTTGTTTTTCAGAATTAATCTAGATGCTTAACTAGGATCCATGTTCCTGATCATTTTTTGTCTTTTCAGAATAAATCTAGATGCTTAACTAGGATCCATGTTCCTGATCATTTTTTGTCTTTTCAGAATAAATCTAGATGCTTAACTAGAATCCATGTTCCTGATCATTTTTTGTCTTTTCAGAATAAATCTAGATGCTTAACTAGGATCCATGTTCCTGATCATTTTTTGTCTTTTCAGAATAAATCTAGATGCTTCATTACGTTTTATTTAGAAAGTTTTGCTGATAATCATATCTAAAATTTAGAGCATATTTAAATTTGTATGTTAAGCTTAAGTTTACTTAGATGTTATAGAACAGACAATCTTAAATTCTAGTATAAAACAGACAACGTTATTCTAAATTCCAGTTAACAATCTCATCTCTGAATGGAGAAGATGGGTGGAAATTTCTGCCAGAATTTTCAGCATCTGTTGAAAAGCTCCCCCACATTAACAACTGACGTTTCGTGGAGTAAAAATTCATTTTTTTCGTGATTTAAGATGAGTAATAAACAAATTTCTGTACGATTCAAGAATACAGCTAGAAATCATAACTAATAAATTCGTCACTCAGACAGAACAATAAATTCTACCCATACTGATTTCAGAAAAAAAACAGCATCACTTCATTCTCAACTTCCTTATAAACTGATGAGAACCTGAAGTCTTCCCCAGATTGATTTCAGCAAAATAAAAATCTGCATCAATTCAGTCCTTCAAATAAAGCAAAATGTTTAAGAACTCAATCCCATTTTACCTATAAATAACTCTGATAAAAAGAACCTGAAGTCTTTTTCAGTGATTTCAGAAAAAAGCACCAATTCAGTCCTTAATCTAAAAACCAAAAGGTTAAAAAATCCAGTCCCAACTTACTGATAACACTGATGAGAAGAACCTGAAGTCTTCCCCCCCCCAAAAAAAAAAAAAAAAAACAACAACAACACCAATCCAGTCCTTAATCTAAACACCAAAGGTTTAGAAATTCAGTCCCAACTCACTTATGACACTGATGAGACGCGTCTCTCTGGCTACCTCGTCACTGGCGGAATTGTAAGCTCTGCATTCGACGCTGATTTCCGCCAGACTCATCGACCTCTCCAGGCTGTAATTCAGGTCAGACGAGGTCACCCAGCCTCCTCCCCCTTCTCCCTCACTCACCAGCGAGGATACAGTGGCCACCTCGACTCCTGCGGGAGGTGGAATAAGGGAGAAAGTTACAATAAAGTAGGGAGAATGTCAGGTACGATTTAGTTCAGAGAACCTTATTATAGTAGATTCTCATCAACCGTGCATCTGATGTCTAGAACAGTCCGTTACGGCACTCCTTATTGGCTGTTGAGCCAATCATAGGGCTGGAAACTCTCAGTCTCTGTGGAGAGTCCACACAGGCAGGATGTGTGTTCCACCTCTCCTGAGGGATTCTTTTGACAGACGTACCTCTCAGGAGAGGTTGATCATACATCCTCCCTATGTGAACTCTCTCGAGAGACTAAGAGTTTCTAGCCCTGTGATTGGCTTATCAACAGCCATTTAGGAGAGTCGTAAGGGATTGGCCTAGACAACAAACGCACGGTTGATGTGAATGTAAGATTCACGTCAACATTGCATCTAATGTCTATTACCAGAAATGAAGGAGAAAAGGTTGGATATTAGACGTATCAGTTTCCCTGTTTCATTCTGTGATTAGATCTCCATCCTCGGAGAGCATGAATAACGATAATATTCGCTTCTGGATCATAAAGGTCTTCGACTGAAGCGTTGAAAAAAATGTGACATTTTGACCTCAGTAAAACTAACCTAAGAAATTGAAGAAAACAGTTATACTTCGGAAAATTTAGGTTATCGTAAATAACACTCATATTCACTTCTGGATCATGAAGGTTTTCAATTGAAGCGTTGAAAAAAAAAACGTGACCTTTTGACCTCAAAAAACTGACCTGACGAAACTGGACAAACCAAAGTAACTACCATTTTATCTCGCCTCTGACTTAGCAGAGTCTGACCTTAAATAATTCTAGGGCTACGAACTTTTTTTCACTTTTTTTCTCGAAAATCTACGAATCTATCTCCTTTCTGACTCAGTAAAGTCTGAGAAATGAAAAATTGTCACTCACCGTGAACCAACCAGTTGATTGATGCTGAGGGATTGGCCCTGGAGGTCAAGCAGGTCAGAGTAAAGGTCTGCCCAGCTGCCACGACTGATGGGCCTTTGACCACGACCCGTTTTGGACTGTCTGTGGTGGTGGGGTGGTGAGGGGGGTTGAGAAAGAAAGGTTAGGGACAGGTACATAAGTATGTGTAACCAAATAGCTCAAACTAAATTATGAAAATGTGCTGAGAACTTCAAGGATTTTCGTATTCTGTTCAACCCTCTCTCTCTCTCTCTCTCTCTCTCTCTCTCTCTCTCTCTCTCTCTCTCTCTCTCTGTGTTTATCTGCCTCGCTCTCTCAGTCTCTTCCTGTCTGTCTGTCTCTCTCTCTCCCTGTCTCTATTTCTTTGTCTCAGTCTCGTTCTCTCTGCCTTCTACTCACTTTATCTCACTCTCTCACTTTCATTGTCTCTCTTTTCCTCTCTTCCTGTCTCTCACTTTATACCACTATCTCTCTCTCTCTCTCTCTCTCTCTCTCTCTCTCTCTCTCTCTCTCTCTCTCTCTCTCTCTCTCTCCATGAAATCGCGACCTCTACACTTCAGGTCCCATTGCATCCTAGCAAATCGGAGATAAATAATACTCCCTTGACAAACTCTCTAAGTGACCTGACACCACCTTGCATATCTAGAAGCCCCTCTGTTCACATCATCGTTATGAAAACCCTCGTTATTCGTCATTATACCCTCGACAAAGGTCACCAACGTTCAACGCACTCATAACGCATCCATTATCATCAACGTTGGTGAGGGCCTTTACCAAAGTGAATTAACATGAAGGGTTCCTGTCTATTATCCTTAATCGAAAACGGGTGGAGGTTCATCACTTATACTCATTACATAAGTATATAAGTCGTTAAGTGAGACATGTTTTAGTTAATAGAATCTTAAGAGACGATACGTTCCTGCACTGCAAAGTCGCTCATTCCTCTGAGATGATAAAATTCTAATGGAATTATTCGTGCCCCGTAATTGACACAATTACTTCGCCGCTGAGGGACTGCTTTCAATTCATAAAATCGTGTTTGAGCTAATATACATAGTTCTGTTTAAACTGACAAGATACTTTACGAATTAAAGCTTACCTTTGTAGTTAATTTTGCCTGTTTGAGTTCATTCATTATTTCTGAGTGAACAAAATAGTTTTTTTTTTAAATGTTACCTGGAACTGACACCCGGGTTTTCGTGTTACTTTTTGTGATGAAAGAGAGAGAGAGAGAGAGCTAAACTTGTTTGAATTAATTAATTACTGCTACAAGAATAAAACAGTTTTTTCTTTATGTTTACATGTTACCTGGAATTGATGAGTCACTGCCTAGTTTTACTGTTACTTTTCATGTTTTACATATACCTGAGAGAGAGAGAGAGAGAGAGAGAGAGAGAGAGAGAGAGAGAGAGAGAGAGAAAACTATCCGTTACAAAAGGGCACATTGTAAAGTACGACGTCGAAATGAGTTTTTGCTTGCAAAGGCGGAAGTTCTTTGTAGGAGAAAATGGACGCTGGACTTACAAAAGGCGAGAAATGTGTATCTCCTCTCTCTCTCTCTCTCTCTCTCTCTCTCTCTCTCTCTCTCTCGGCACAACAAAATAACAAGGAACCGAAGGAAACTCTTTCTTGGTGAAAATGGACACTGGAACTTTCAAAAGGTGAGCAATGTGTACTTTTTCCTTTCTCTTTTCCTTTCTCTCTCTCTCTTCTCTCTCTCTCTCTCGCTCTCTCTCTCCTCTCTCTCTCTCTCTCTCTCTGTCTCTCTCTCTCTCTCTCAGGAACTGAAAATGGGGCAGGCGTATTTCATCATACCCTTCTGTACCTCAGCTTTTATTCACGTAGTTTTTCTCATTGAAACAGTTTTCTTCATAGCGTTTTTTTTTTTTTTTTTGTTTTTTTTTTTTTTTTCTTGATTGTAATGTTTTCATACGCATGACTTTTTTCGTTTTAGTTTTAGTACATTTTCATACTGGAGAATTTTTTCATGTTTCATTTTAGGATTTACGTCTTCTTTTTCATATAAATATTGATGCATTGATGAATTTTATTATTGTATTTCTTTATAATTGTCAAGATATTTTTTTTTTCAAATATTTTCTTATCGCTTTATCTTAAGTATTATATGGCTGAGATTGACTTATTTATAGCTTTTGCTCGTTTTTGCATTGCATACCATTTATCAACCTGTAACTGTTTATAGGCCACACTGAAATCGTTTATGGAACCAGTTCAATCTGCAACAATCTCTTTTACTTTATATATTCTTGTTATGAAGCATTTTTCTTAAACATTGTCTCGAAGCATGAAGTAAGAAGCAAATAAAATGATAAAAATTCTAACTCATAATTTCGCTTACTTAATAAATCATCGTCCTGAAGTATTTTCTTAACAATGCCTCATCAATGACGTAAGAAGCAAATACATAACAAAATCCAAACTTACAATGCACAGTGGAAGGTGACGTTGGCACTCAGCGGCTCGTCGACCATCTCGTTCGACAGCCTGGCACTCGACAAAACGGCCTTATCGTCTTCCGGCTTCACCCTGAAGACCAGACTGAGTTTCCCGTCTTTGTTACTTCTTTCCTCATCTCCTGAAGTGAAATTCTGAGGATCCAGGAGCTGCCCGTCCTTGTACCAGGTGAGTTCTGGGGTGGGATTGCCCCCAGGGGATTCGCAGGTGAGAGTGACGAGCTCCCCAGCTTTCAGAACATCCCCCGTGAAGTACCCGCTGATGGCCGGGGGTTTTGGCGGATCTGAGAGAGAAGAAGAAGAAGAAGAGCGGGGTTTGTTTACATTGGTGCGAGATTGAGGGAGCTGCTGGTTGGATGATGAAGGTTTGTTTCTGGTGCGAGTTTTTGGTAGTAGTTCAAGAGTAATATTACTTAGGGTTTAATTTCATCTATGAAATGTAAAGTTTTGTATCGTTCCTGATTTTGACAAATAAACATTTGAATTACATGTCACTATATAAAGAATCGTATATGTACTCTATCAAACGTAATTGATTCACACAAATAAATATGGAGAGACGTACCACATAATTATCTTTGCATAAGGAATAAGATTTCGGTCTCTTAGAGAGAGAGAGAGAGAGAGAGAGAGAGAGAGAGAGAGAGAGAGAGAGAGAGAGAGAGATGATTCACACCCAAATAAATATTGACAAATTGACCAGATAATTATCTTTGCATAACGAATACGATTTTGGGCTGAGAGAGAGAGAGAGAGAGAGAGAGAGAGAGAGAGTAGAGAGAGAGAGAGAGAGAGAGAGATGGGCCACTTAAGGGTTGTTTTTGATGAAAATCCGTTCCTGGAATAACAAGGCCCCTTTCCATTCCCTTCTAAAAAAAAAAAAAAAGGTAGATGATTCCCATTCATATTAGGCTTCAGTGATCAAAGTCCTCTAAAACTAATTAAAAAGGTTTTAGGAGATTCTTCCCTTAATCTGTAAACTCCGAAAGTTTTATAGGTTATTAGTTTTATAGGTTGCTATAAGTTGTTGCACCATGCCTATTTCGAAGTTGCTTCATCTTTATTATTATTATTATTATTATTATTATTATTATTATTATTATTTTATTATTATTATTATTTTATTATTATTATTATTATTATTATTATTATTATTATTATTATTTTATTCAGAAGATGAACCTTATTCATATAGAACAAGCCCAACACAGGGCCACTGACATTGAAAATTCAAGCTTTCAAAGAATATTATGGTGATTAATCGAAAGACGTAACCGAAGGCAAAGGGCAATACAGAAGAACAGATGAATTGATAAATAAATAAATAAGTAAATAAACCAATAGATGAAAAATAATAAACAAATGGAAAACTACAAATACTTGGTTATACGCTTGGAACTTTCTGCATCCTCAACAGAATACAAATATCACAAATTTCATGAAAATTCAGCTAAAAATGGTTAATAAATAAAAACATACAAAATGCATTTCAGCCCACGAGTGCATTACAAGATCACGTCCATCCAACCTTCCTCCATAGTAACAACTTACAAACAACTTGACATAAACATACGCATCTTCTCAACTCACGCAGGATGGACAAGACTACGGAGGCCACCAAGGACGTCGGGGAATTCATGAGGGACGGGTGCAACGCCCTGCAGAGAACTGCTGCCCGTCGTCGTCAGCCTCGGGCGTGATGACCAGGTTGGCTCACGACGCTCCACCTGCGCCCTTTGGGGAGGTCTCCAATCTCCAATCTCTCCGCATGGAGATCTGCAGGAGAATGTGAGAGGAGGACATTTAGACAGAATAACTTCGTTCAGACGTCGACTTGTATTCAACTATTTATGTTACTATGCTTGTGATAAGTTGCAGACATGTGTGCCATAAGTTGTCGACTTGTTTTTGTTAGTGGGTGAGCTAGAAAAATAGTTTTGAAATTTTTTATTACTAAATAAAGACATATTTATTGATATCTTTTTAGCACAGACACTTACACGCACATGTCGGCAACTTCTCGAAAACAGGTCAGAAACATATCGCACACAAGTCGCATACATGTTGAATGCAAGTCAAGGACTTGCTGGTAGTCCGAACAAGTGCTTCGTACGATTATTGGGGCGTTTGCAAAAAGTGGTTTAATTCTGAAATTCTGAGGTTTTCAGGCAGTTTTTTTCTGTGTGACTTTCACGCACCTGAATAAAAATATGTCGAAAACCTGTGGTACGCATGTCGCAAAAAGTTTGAGGACAAGTTAATGTCCGTAAGTGGGGAAAGAATCTTTAAAAAAATGCATGATGATCATAGGAAGCTCGTCAGGGCTATCACTAAGTCGTTGACTTGTACTCAACAAATTTGTGATGTGTGTGTGTGACAAGTTGCCAACATGTCTGCAACATATTTCTGACATGTGTGCCATAAGTTGCCAACATGTTTATGACAAGTTGACATGTGTGCCATAAGTTACCAACAAGTTTCTGATGTGTGCAATTAGTTGCCAACATGTTTGCAATGTTTCTGACATGTGCCATAAGCTGCCAACATGTTTATGACAAGTTGACATGTGTGCCGTAAGTTACCAACAAGTTTCTGATGTGTGCAATTAGTTACCAACATGTTTGCAATGTTTCTGATATGTGTGCCATAAGTTGCCAACATGTTTATGACAAGTTGACATGTGTGCCATAAGTTACCAACAAGTTTCTGATGTGTGCAATTAGTTGCCAACTTGTTTGCAATGTTTCTGACATGTGCCATAAGTTGCCAACATGTTTATGACAAGTTGACATGTGTGCCATAAGTTACCAACAAGTTTTTGATGTGTGCAATTAGTTGCCAACATGTTTGCAATGTTTCAGGTATGTGTGCCATAAGTTGCCAACATGTTTTGACAAGTTGACATGTGCACCATAAGTTGCCAACAAGTGTCTGACATGTGTGCAATTAGTTGCTAACATGTCTGCAACAAGCTTCTGACATGTGTCATAAGTTGCCAATATGTTGCGGACATGTGTGCAATAAGTTGCCAACAAGTTTCTGACATGTGTGCAATAAGTTGCCAGCATGTTTGCGACAAGTTGCTGACATGTGTGCAGTTAGTTGTCAACATGTTTGCCAAAAGTTGCAGACATGTTTCTGACATAAGCAATCTTGAAACTACTGAACCCAAGCACATCTCATTCACATACCTTGATCCAACATGAATCCGTTTCTGTACCAGGCGACGGACGGGGCCGGCCTTCCGTCCTTGACGACGCACTCCAACTGGAGGGTCTGCCCCGTAATCCCCTCCACCTTCTTCCCGCCCTGGTCTCCCGTGACGCTGATGCTCGACGGAGGCACTGGGGAGGGAAGATAGATTCGTGTTCCACGTTAGTCAGTGGGTTTTGGAACTGGGTAGTTTGTGCTTTGTCGGAATGTACTATAATGAAGTAGTGTAGAGAAGAGAAGTGAACTTGAACTCGAATATACTATAGTATAGTACAGTACATGACGCTGGTAATAACACTTTAGTACTGTAATTACTATAGTTCAGTATACTATAGTAAAATCATTTTTTGCAGCAATAAGTAGTATAAAATAGTACAATACAGTTCCAGATAGTAAGTCGTGGCAAAGCTACATTATTTCTTTACATTTAAGTGCATAGAATATTCCTCAAAGGCGATTTACTATAGCTTAGCACAGTGTTGTGAAACTTTTCATTCATACAATTACGTCAGGGTGGGCAAACATTAATATTCTCAAACTTTCCTTTTTAAGAATTCTACCTTCCGTCAAAATAATGGTTGCTGTCATCACAACGTCCAGAGAAAAAGGTCGAGTAATGTTGCATCGTAATTAAAAAAATGGAAAGGCAGGAAAAAGTTTGCAAGTCACGACGCCTTTAGTCCGGAATCTCATCTTTTTTAAGAACCAAGTTTTCCAGCAACTTTTCACGCGTACAATACTGGCCCTCTTTTTGCCTTATTCGCAGTTTTTTTCAAGTCTCGAATTTTACCGCTTTCGTCAACGACTCCAATTCTGTAAATAAAAGTCGGATCCGAGTCTCGGACCTCCGCAAATAGGAAATAAAAGGCTTAAACAGTTTCCTGGCTGGGAAATAGAGGAAGCGTTTTTTTGTGTGTTTTTGTGTCTCGTCTGAACGGCGCTAAAACTCTTTGAGGCGAGAATTCATTTTTGGCGTTTTCTGCAGTTTTTGCGGGTCGGAACCTCATCTGGGGCCCAGAAAAATAGCATTTTTAAAATATTTTCTGATTGGTTGCTAGTGATTGAAATGAAGAATTAAGTTCGTTTTTTTTATTATTTATTAATATTTGTCTCTTTCGTTTGCCGTTCTACTATTGTATTTCAGTTTCCAAAAGAGGAAAGTTTGCAATGAACTATGTCTTTTGTCTTTTTTTCTCTTCGCTTATTTCTTTATCTTGTGTCGTTTATTCTTTTATTTCTCTTTCTTATGACTTTTTTCTCACATTTTGTTTTTGTTTTCGTCTTTTTAATCAAAAACACTCTTATAAATCAGTCTTTATTTTCTTTTGCTTTCGTGTTTCCCTTAAGAAGTTTTGCATTCAAATAATTCTGTATGTTCAGTTGTTCATGAGAAATATATAAAACTACAAAGATTAAAAAAAAACATTTAGCGAATTTTACAAGAGTAATTACACTCATAAGTGTTGAATACACTCTTAAATTTTGAAACCGGAATACTTAAAAAAAATTTGCAAAATGACATTTCTGGTTATCTGAATATTCATGTAATAAACCTAATTATAACGAGCTTAGGACTTCAAAATATTTCCTACGTATTCTCTAACCGAAATTGTTTTTAGACATTAAACTGAAAACTGTAGAGTAGGATAATACATTAAGATAGTGATAATCATATTAATTCTCTTGTTATAAGTTATTTTCTGTTATAGCAAGGAATTGTGTAAACTCGCAAAATGTCACCATTAAAGAAGGTAAATAAAAACTCTGGAGACGCAACATGACCAAACAGAAAAATCTTCTGTGAGTTTTAAACGACAACAAGCACAGGAACCTACAATTCCGACGAGAATACAAGGAGGAGGTATTTGCCATGCATATAAGGTGTGAGAAAATTCAGTAGGAGATAAACAAAATGATTTCAATGGTTTTATACCCTCCATGAATTTTCTCGAGGAAGAGATACTCGAATACAAAGCAGCAGAAATGCAATATTCTTAATACTTTTATTTTCCAATAAATTTTCGTGAGAGAGTGAAAATGCTAGTCGGTGTATGAATACATTTGAAGAATATTATAAGTCATACATGCTGATGCCATCTTTCATTCACTGATTCTTAATCATTTGTGTTTTTATTCTATATATATAGTTTTTCACCTTTTATTCATTCCTAATCCTTATTCATTTTGGAGACTCATTCAGTGCTACGCTGCTTTCTTTTTTAGTCATTAATTCATTTTTCATAAATCTTATTCATTTTGTTGACTCATTTCATACCTCAAGGTTAATTTCTCATTCATTATTTTATTTATTCTCGAAATTTTATTCACTTTCTTGATTCATTCGATACCTCGCTCTTCCCACACAATTCATTCCCAGCCTCTTCATCTTATCGGTTCATTCGTTGCTTCACTCTTCCCCATTCATTCAGTCAATCATTCATTATAGTATTCATTCATTTATTCATTATATCATTCATTCAATCATTACACTAATAATTTGCTATTCATTCAATCAATCATTCATTATATTATCCATTTGTTATACATTCAATCATTCATTATATTGATATTCATTCATTCATTGTATTATTATTCCCTCATTCATAGAACTGTGATTCATTCATTCCTTCATTATAGTATTCACTCATTTATTAATTATACTGTTATTAATTTATTCATTCACAGTATTATTAGTCATTGATTCATTATACTGTTATTCATTTATTTATACATTGTACTACTAATCATTCATACATTATACTATCATTAATTCATTATTTATACTGTTATTCATTTATTGTATCATTAATCATTCATCCATGATATTATCACTCATTCATTAGTTATTCATTTATTCATTCATTGTATCATTAATCATTCAATTATTACATTATCACTCATTCATTCATTATACTTTTATTCATTTATTCATTCATTGTATCATTGGCCATTCATTCATTAAATTATCACTCATTCATTCATTATACTGTTATTCATTCATTGTATCATTAATCATTCATCCATTATATTATCACTCATTCATTCATTATACCGTTATTCATTTATTCATTCATTGAATCATTAATCATTCATCCATTATATTATCACTCATTCATTCATTATACCGTTATTCATTTATTCATTTATTGTATCATTAATCATGCATCCATTATATTATCACTCATTCATTCATTATGTTATCATTCAATCATTATATTGTTATTCATTCATTGTATCATTAACCATTCATGCATCATATTATCACCCATTAATTCATTATATTATCATTCAATCATTATATTGTTATTCCTTCATTGTATAATTAATCATTCATGCATCATATTATCACTCATTCATTCACTATATTATCATTCAATCATTATATTGTTATTCATTCATTGTATCACTAATCATTCATGTATCATATTATCACTCATTCATTCATTATGTTATCATTCAATCATTATATTGTTATTCATTCATTGTATCATTAATCATTCATGCATCATATTATCACCCATTCATTCATTATATTATCATTCATTCATTATATTGTTATTCATTCATTGTATCATTAATCATTCATGCATCATATTATCACTCATTCATTCATTATATTATCATTCATTCATTATATTGTTATTCATTCATTGTATCATTAATCATTCATGCATCATATTACCACTCATTCATTCATGACATCATCATTCATTCGCCCTGAAGAACTGACCCATCACGGTGACATTGGCCGCTGCCCAGAGGGCACTGGTCGTGGCAGTGGGTCCCACTTGGCACTGGTACTCCCCGTCGTCCTCCAAGGTCGTGCCGTTGATGACCAGGTGGTGTTCGCCCTTCGCGGGGTCTCCCGAGTAGGAGTACCGAGGGTATCCCGGGACATCCCTCTCGAAGCCTGGGGATGAGGGTTCAAAGGGAAGAAAGAAAGGATCTGCTTGGTGAAGGATATCTTCGTTGCGAAGGATGTGTGCTATTATGAAATTCGGATTTACACACAGGCACAAACACACTCATATATATGTGTGTGTATGTAGATATATATGCATACATATACATATATATGCAAGCACATACATGCATAAATACATATATATGTATATATATATATACACATAAATACATACGTACGTACAAATGTATGTATACATGCTTGTATATATATATATATATATATATATATATATATATATATATATATATATCTGTAGACAGATAAATAGACAGAGAGATAGAAAGACATGACTGATTCTCAATCAAATCTAAAACAAAGCTAAACAGCAAGAAGAAAATCCACTTCAACCAAGAAGAAAACCCTCAGTCAGTAATACATCTAAAAAGTACTTGTGTCAAAATCATACTTTGATTACTTTCCGATAGTAGTAATTGGCAGAAAAAGCATCGACACGGGCAATATCCATAATTTTCATTGGCGTCCAGTTATAACCAAATAAGACTAATTGACTATCAGGGAAATGAAATGTGATGTACTCACTGGGCAAAACAACCCTTTTAATTCAATTCTCTTAATATAATTAGCTTCAGTTTTCTATTTTCGCTGGTTATTCATTCATCATTGGGTTGTGTGTTTCATTTGCTGAGTGGGAATGAGTTTAGCATTAACATTGGATTGACTTCCAAGTGCTTCTGAAATTAGTATCTGGAGTTTTTTATTAGGTCGTTAAAATTGGCTTAATTCCATTGGGATTTGACGCTTAATGCCGTTCGTAAATATAAGAACTGTGAACGAATATATATGGGATTAAGCAATGGAATTTGTAGCCTTGAAACCTTGATATTTAAAAAAAACTATATTTATATAAGAATATACGAATTCATACTATCCATGGAACTGGAACAATGGAATTTTGTGGCCTTATCATTTACATAAACTGACGAAATTGAACTAATGAATATAGGAATTTAGAATATCCTTGGAACGGGACAATAGATTTCATGTCCTTATAATTTTCATGAACTGACGTTAATTTAACCAATAAATATGGAATTAAAACACGCCATCTGAGAATTCTTTTGGGCAATGCCGCATGTCACAACCTGTCTAGAAGCAGTCTTAAATTGACTGATTGATTTACGATATTTAGCCTGTCAAGCCACGCACGAGGGCATTTTTGGCAACTGAGTCCTCAAGACAGTAACAGTTAGAGGTGCTGGACAGCAAGACTGAAGAAAGGAGCAGGGAATGGAGGTCAAGTAAAAAAGGCTTAATGAATTGGTGCAGCTATGTAGATTCAC
Source organism: Macrobrachium nipponense (assembly GCF_015104395.2). Classification (NCBI taxonomy): domain Eukaryota; kingdom Metazoa; phylum Arthropoda; class Malacostraca; order Decapoda; family Palaemonidae; genus Macrobrachium; species Macrobrachium nipponense. The sequence goes on along the minus strand of NC_061105.1, from coordinate 15,123,073 downwards.
ATCACCCGTGCATTTGATGTTTCTAGGCCAGTCCCTTACGACGCTCCTGATTGGCAACTGATAAGCCATCACAGGGTTGGAAACTCTTTCTCTCTCGAGAATTCACATAGCAGGATGTATGTTTCCGCCTCTCCTGAGGGATACTTTTGAAAGACGTATCCCTCAAGATTCCTCCCATGTGAACTCTCTCGAGAGAGAGACTAAGAGTTCCCAGCCCTGTGATTGGCTTATCAGTAGCAAATCAGGAGCCTAGACGTCAAATGCGCGGGTGATGTGAATCTACCATAAACATGACTCCATGTATCTGCTACTCACTCACTCTCTCTCTCTCTCTCTCTCTCTCTCGTCAGTAGAACTCACCAAGGCGAAGCCATCCTTCGTCCACTGCGTCTTCCCCTGCTGGTTCAGAACGACGCATTTGAGAAAGACGTCGTCGCCGGCGTTCACTTCGACGCTCTCGGGAACCACGGCGAACTGCTGGCCTGATCGTCAGGTTTCTCCTGTATAAGAGGAAGAGAAAGAAGGTAGTTTCAGGGTTAGTTGTAAAAAAAAAAAAAAAAAAAAAAAAAACAACTTTGGGATTCTGGAGTTTACAACTTTCTTCGCGGCAAATGCTGTAAGAACTCTCACCAACGATCCATGAAACTCTCAGTCACGCCCATGAAACTTTCAGCAACGTCCCGGTGGTGGCCTGTGTTGTTGGCACCTATAGCGTTGCTATAGAACGCACGAGCATAGCTAATTTTACCTTAAATAAAATTAAAACTACTGAGGCTAGAAGGGCTGCAATTTGGGGTATGTTTGATGATTGGAGGGTTTTTAAGCTCTGAGTGCGGACATCAAAAATGCGAACTGGACAGACAACAGCCATCTCAATAGCTTTTCTTTGGCAGAGAGCTAATACAGGATCTAATTC
>NC_061105.1:15085979-15121657 GCF_015104395.2 Macrobrachium nipponense | reverse complement strand
GAATTAGATCCTGTATTAGCTCTCTGCCAAAGAAAGCTATTGAGATGGCTGTTTGTCTGTCCGTTCGCATTTTTTGATGTCCGCACTCAGAGCTTAAAAACCCTCCAATCATCAAACATACCAAATTGCATCCCTCTAGCCTCAGTAGTTTTAATTTTATTTAAGGTTAAAATTAGCTATGCTCGTGCGTCTAGCAACGCTATAGGTGCCAACAACACAGGCCACCACCGGGACGTTGCTGAAAGTTTCATGGGCCGTGACTGAGAGTTTCATGGATCGTTGGTGAGAGTTTCTTACAGCATTTGCCGCGAAGAAAGTTGTAAACTCCCAGAATCCCAAAGTTTTGTTTTTTTTTTTTTTGTTTTGTTTTTTTTTTTTTTTTTTTTTTTTTTTTTTTTTTTTACAACTAACCCTGAAACAAACTACCTTCTTTCTTCTTCCTCTTCTACAGGAGAACCTGACGATCAGGCCCAGCAGTTCGCCGTGGTTCCCGAGAGCGTCGAAGTGAACGCCGGCGACGACGTCTTTCTCAAATGCGTCGTTCTGAACCAGCAGGGGAAGACGCAGTGGACGAAGGATGGCTTCGCCCTTGGTGAGTCTACTGACGAGAGAGAGAGAGAGAGAGAGAGAGTGAGTGAGTAGCAGATACATGGAGTCATGTTTATGGTAGATTCACATCACCCGCGCATTTGACGTCTAGGCTCCTGATTTGCTACTGATAACCGAAATTCACAGGGCTGGGAACTCTTAGTCTCTCTCTCGAGAGAGTTCACATGGGAGGAATCTTGAGGGATACGTCTTTCAAAAGTATCCCTCAGGAGAGGCGGAACATACATCCTGCTTATGTGAATTCTCGAGAGAGAAAGAGTTTCCAACCCTGTGATTGGCTTATCAGTTGCCAATCAGGAGCGTCGTAAGGGACTGGCCTAGACATCAAATGCACGGGTGATGTGAATCTACCATAGCTGCACCAACTTCATAGCCTTTTTTACTTGACCTCCATTCCCTGCTCCTTTCTTCAGTCTTGCTGTCCAGCACCTCTAACTGTTACTGTCTTGAGGACTCAGTTGCCAAAAATGCCCTCGTGCGTGGCTTGACAGGCTAAATATCGTAAATCAATCAGTCAATTTAAGACTGCTTCTAGACAGGTTGTGACATGCGGCATTTGCCCAAAAGAATTCTCAGATGGCGTGTTTTAATTCCCATATTTATTGGTTAAATTACGTCAGTTCATGAAAATTATAAGGACATGAAATCTATTGTCCCGTTCCAAGGATATTCTAAATTCCTATATTCATTAGTTCAATTTCGTCAGTTTATGTAAATGATAAGGCCACAAATTCCATTGTCCAGTTCCATGGATAGTATGAATTCGTATATTTCTTATATAAATATAGTTTTTTTTAAATATCAAGGTTTCAAGGCTACAAATTCCATTGCTTAATCCCATATATATTCGTTCACAGTTCTTATATTTACGAACGGCATTAAGCGTCAAATCCCAATGGAATTAAGCCAATTTTAACGACCTAATAAAAAACTCCAGATACTAATTTCAGAAGCACTTGGAAGTCAAACCAATGTTAATGCTAAACTCATTCCCACTCAGCAAATGAAACACACACCCAATATGAAAATGAATAACCAGCGAAAATAGAACTGAAGCTAATTATATTAAAGAGAATTGAATTAAAAGGGTTGTTTTGCCCAGTGAGTACATCACATTTCATTTCCCTGATAGTCAATTAGTCTTATTTGGTTATAACTGGACGCCAATGTAAAATTATGGATATTGCCCGTGTCGATGCTTTTTCTGCCAATTACTACTATCGGAAAGTAATCAAAGTATGATTTTGGCACAAGTACTTTTTAGATGTATTACTGACTGAGGGTTTTCTTCTTGGTTGAAGTGGATTTTCTTCTTGCTGTTTAGCTTTGTTTTAGATTTTATTGAGAATCAGTCATGTCTTTCTATCTCTCTGTCTATTTATCTATCTACAGATATATATGTATACATACATTTGTATGTATGTGTTTATGTGTATATATACATATATATGTATGTATGCATGTATGTACTTGTGTATATATGTATATGTATGCATATATATCTACATACACGCACATATATATGAGTGTTTGTGCCTGTGTGTAAATCCGAATTTCATAATAGCACACATCCTTCACAACGAAGATATCCTTCACCAAGCAGATCCTTTCTTTCTTCCCTTTGAACCCTCATCCCCAGGCTTCGAGAGGGACGTCCCGGGATATCCTCGGTACTCCTACTCGGGAGACCCCGCGAAGGGCGAACACCACCTGGTCATCAACGGCACGACCTTGGAGGACGACGGGGAGTACCAGTGCCAAGTGGGACCCACTGCCACGACCAGTGCCCTCTGGGCAGCGGCCAATGTCACCGTGATGGGTCAGTTCTTCAGGGCGAATGAATGATGATGTCATGAATGAATGAATGAGTGGTAATATGATGCATGAATGATTAATGATACAATGAATGAATAACAATATAATGATTGAATGATAATATAATGAATGAATGAGTGATAATATGATGCATGAATGATTAATGATACAATGAATGAATAAATGAATAACGGTTTAATGAATAAATGATGATATATTTAATGAATGAGTGGTAATATAATACATGAATGATTAATGATACAATGAATGAATAAATGAATAACGGTGTAATGAATGAATGATAATATAATGAATGAATGAGTGATAATATGATACATGAATGATTAATGATACAATGAATGAATAAATGAATAACGGTATAATGAATGAATGAGTGATAATATAATGGATGAATGATTAATGATACAATGAATGAATAACAGTATAATGAATGAATGAATGATAATTTAATGATTGAATGACCAATGATACAATGAATGAATAAATGAATAAAAGTATAATGAATGAATGAGTGATAATGTAATAATTGAATTATTAATGATACAATGAATGAATAAATGAATAACAGTATAATGAATGAGTGATAATATAATGGATGAAGGATTAATGATACAATAAATGAATAACAGTATAATGAATGAGTGATAATATAATGGATGAATGATTAATGATACAATAAATGAATAAATGAATAACAGTATAAATAATTAATTAATGATAGTATAATGTATGAATGAATAAATGAATAACAGTATAATGAATCATTGATTAATAATACAGTGAATGAATAAATGAATAACAGTATAATGAATAAATGAGTGAATACTATAATGAAGGAATGAATGAATCACAGTTCTATGAATTAGGGAATAATAATACAATGAATGAATGAATATCAATATAATGAATGATTGAATGTATAACAAATGGATAATATAATGAAGATTGAAAAAGAAACCCACAAATTCAATTTGTAACTTGTTTACTTCTAAGTATTTACATTTAGTTTTACTCCACACTCGAGTACTTTCAGGCCCTTCTGTGGCCCATTCTCAAGAGATGTTGGGATGTTAGCCTGGGTCAAGGCCCAGCAGTCTTCTGGAACTTCTTCTCGTTGTGCTGTCATTTATGCGATGGCTGTTCTGGTTTTCTTGAGAGTTGCCAATCCCCTCTTGTCGCTCTGATATCCTGAGCTGATGGTCAATGGGATTCACCCTTGTGGTAAGGGTGTGGTCACCGTAAGTCTGTTGGGCAGGAAACCTAATCTCCAGGTCAGCAGGGTCAATCTTAGCTTCTTTTAATATCAAAGCTCGGCTTATGGGATCTTCTGAGGTAAAACCTTTGTTTCCTTCAATTACTTTGATCTCTCTGATAAGCGCACCTTCTACTACCCTCCTGTGACTAATTATACCTTTGATAATACCTTAAAAAACAAAGTATGTAAAAATAAATTGGAAGGAGAAGACAGTAATACAGATGATGTAGCGGGGGTATACATAATCAATTGCAATAATTGTGGAGACAGATATGGTGGGGGAAATCAGGTAGGGAATAAGGACTAGAGTCCAAGAACATAGAAGGGCAGTACAGCTTAACTCTCAGGGGAGTGCTATAGCTAGACATTGTTGGGAAAATGACCATAGGATGGATTTAAAAAAACAGTAGGCTTATATACAAAGCAACAAAAATTAGTCACAGGGAGGGTAGTAGAAGGTGCGCTTATCAGAGAGATCAAAGTAATTGAAGGAAACAAAGGCTTTACCTCAGAAGATCCCATAAGCCGAGCTTTGATATTAAAAGAAGCTAAGATTGACCCTGCTGACCTGGAGATTAGGTTTCCTGCCCAACAGACTTACGGTGACCACACCCTTACCACAAGGGTGAATCCCATTGACCATCAGCTCAGGATATCAGAGCGACAAGAGGGGATTGGCAACTCTCAAGAAAACCAGAACAGCCATCGCATAAATGACAGCACAACGAGAAGAAGTTCCAGAAGACTGCTGGGCCTTGACCCAGGCTAACATCCCAACATCTCTTGAGAATGGGCCACAGAAGGGCCTGAAAGTACTCGAGTGTGGAGTAAAACTAAATGTAAATACTTAGAAGTAAACAAGTTACAAATTGAATTTGTGGGTTTCTTTTTCAATCTTTAGAAGAAAACTGAAAGAAGTTTTTGTTTGGTTCAATATAATGAATGATTGATTGAATGAATAGCAATTGATTAGTGTAATGATTGAATGAATGATATAATGAATAAATGAATGAATACTATAATGAATGATTGACTGAATGAATGGGGAAGAATGAAGCAACGAATGAACCGATAAGATGAAAAGGCTGGGAATGAATTGTGTGGGAAGAGCGAGGTATTGAATGAATCAAGAAAGTGAATAATATTTCGAGAATAAATAAAATAATGAATGAGAAATTTACCTTGAGGTATGAAATGAGTCAACCAAATGAATAAGATTTAAGAAAAATGAATGAATGACTAAAAAAGAAAGCTGCGTAGCACTGAATGAGTCTCCAAAATGAATAAGGATTAGGAATGAATAAAAGGTGAAAAACTATATATATAGAATAAAAACACAAAGGATTAAGAATCAGTGAATGAAAGATGGCATCAGCATGTATGACGTATAATATTCTTCAAATGTATTCATACACCGACTAGCATTTTCACTCTCTCACGAAAATTTATTGGAAAATAAAAGTATTAAGAATATAGCATTTCTGCTGCTTTGTATTCGAATATCTCTTCCTCGAGAAAATTCATGGAGGGCATAAACCCATTGAAATCATTTTGTTTATCTCCTACTGAATTTTCTCACACCTTATATGCAAGGCAAATACCTCCTTGTATTCTCGTCGGAATTGCAGGTTCCTGTGTTTGTTGTCGTTTAAAACTCACAGAAGATTTTTCTGTTTGGTCTTGTTGGGCCTCCAGAGTTTTTGTTTACCTTCTTTAATGGTGTCATTTGGCGAGTTTACACAATTCCTTGCTATAACAGAAAATAACTTTTATAACAAGAGAATTAATATGATTATCATTATCTCAATGTATTATCCTACTCTACAGTTTTCAGTTTAATGTCTAAAAAAAATTTCGGTTAGAGAATACGCAGAAAGTAATTTGAAGTCCTATGCTCGTTATAATTAGGTTTATGGCATGGATATTCAGATAACCAGAAATGTCATTTTGCTAATTTTTTGTTAAGTATTCTGGTTTCAACATTTAAGAGTGTATTCAACACTTAAGAGTGTAATTACTCTTGTAAAGCTCGCTAAATGCTTTTTTTAATCTTTGTAGTTTTATATATTTCTCATGGACAACTGAACATACAGAATTATTTGAATACAAAACTTCTTAAGGGAAACACGAAAGCAAAAGAAATTAATGACTGATTTATAAGAGTGTTTTTTTATTAAAAAGACGAAAACAAAAACAAAATGTGAGAAAAAAAGTCATATGAAAGAGAAATAAAAGAATAAACGACACAAGACAAAGAAATAGGCGAAGAGAAAAAAAGACAAAAGACATAGTTCATTGCAAACTTTCCTCTTTTGGAAACTGAAATACAATAGTAGACTGGCAAACGAAAGAGACAAATATTAATAAATAATAAAAAAAAGGAACTTAATTCTTCATTTCAATCTCCAGCAACCAATCAGAAAATATTTTGAAAATGCCATTTTTCTGGGCCCCAGATGAGGTTCCGACCCGCAAAAACTGCAGAAAACGCCAAAAATGAATTCTCGCCTCAAAGAGTTTTAGCGCCGTTCAGACGAGACACAAAAACACGCAAAAAAACGGTTCCTCTATTTCCCAGCCAGGAAACTGTTTAAGCCTTTTATTTCCTATTTGCGGAGGTCCGAGACTCGGATCCGACTTTTATTTACAGAATTGGAGTCGTTGACGAAAGCGGTAAAATTCGAGACTTGAAAAAAACTGCGAATAAGGCAAAAAGAGCGCCAGTATTGTGCGCGTGAAAAGTTGCTGGAAAACTTGGTTCTTAAAAAAGATGAGATTCCGGACTAAAGGCGTCGTGACTTGCAAACTTTTTCCTGCCTTTCCATTTTTTTAATTACGATGCAAAATTACTCGACCTTTTTCTCTGGACGTTGTGATGACAGCAACCATTATTTTGACGGAAGGTAGAATTCTTAAAAAGGAAAGTTTGAGAATATTAATGTTTGCTCAACCTGACGTAATTATATGAATGAAAAGTTTCACAACACTATGCTAAGCTATAGTAAATCGCCTTCGAGGAATATTCTATGCACTTAAATGTAAAGAAATAATGCAGCTTTGCCAAGACTTACTATCTGGGACTGTATTGTACTATTTTATACTACTTATTGGTGCAAAAAATTATTTTACCATAGTATATTGAACTATAGTAATTACAGTACTAAAGTGTTATTACTAGCGTCATGTACTGTACTATACTATAATATAGTACTATACTATAGTATATTCCGACAAAGCACAAACTACCCAGTTCCAAAACCCACTGACTAACGTGGAACACGAATCTATCTTCCCTCCCCAGTGCCTCCGTCGAGCATCAGCGTCACGGGAGACCAGGGCGGGAAGAAGGTGGCGGGGATTACGGGGCAGACCCTCCAGTTGGAGTGCATCGTCAAGGACGGAAGGCCGGCCCCATCCGTCGCCTGGTACAGAAACGGATTCATGCTGGATCAAGGTATGTGGATGAGATATGCGTAGATTCAGTAGTTTCGAGGTTGCTTGTGTCAGAAACATGTCTGCAACTTTTGGCAAACAAGTTGGCAACTAATTGCACGCATGTCAGCAACTTGTTGCAAACATGCTGGCAACTTATTGCACACATCAGAAACTTGTTGGCAACTTATTGCACACATGTCAGCAACTTATGGCACACCTGTCAGAAACGTGTTGCAAACATCTTGGCAACTAATTGCACACATCAGAAACTTGTTGGTAACTTATGGCACACATGTCAACTTGTCATAAACATGTTGACAACTTATGGCACACATGTCAGAAATGTGTTGCAGACATGTTGGCAACTAATTGCACGCATGTCAGAAACTTGTTGGCAACTTATGGCACACATGTCAACTTGTCATAAACATGTTGGCAATTTATGGCACATATCAGAAATGTGTTGCAAACATGTTAGCAACTAATTGCCCACATGTCAGAAACTTGTTGGTAACTTATAGCACACATGTCAACTTGTCATAAATATGTTGGCAACTTATGGCACACATGTCAGAAATGTGTTGCAAACATGTTAGCAACTAATTGCCCACATGTCAGAAATTTGTTGGTAACTTATGGCACACATGTCAATTTGTCATAAACATATCAGCAACTTATGGCACACATGTCACCAACTTATCACACACATGTCAGCAACCTGTCACACACACACACACACACACCATCACAAATTTGTTGAGTACAAGTCAACGCCTTAGTGATAGCCCTGATGTGCTTCCTATGATTATCTTGCATTTTTTAACTATTCTTTACCCACTTACGGACATTAACTTGTTCTCAAACTTTTTGCGACATGAGTGCCACAGGTTTTCGACATAATTTTTATTCAGGTGCGTGAAAGTCACGCAGAAAAAGTGCCTGAAAAGCTCAGGATTTCAGAATTAAACGACTTTTTGCAAACGCCCCAATAATTGTACGAAGCACTTGTCCGGACTACCAGCAAGTACTTGCATTCAACATGTATACGACGTGTTTGCGATAAGTTTCTGATGCATTTTCGAGAAGTTGCTGACATGTGCGTGTAAGTGTCTGTGCTAAAAAAATATCAATAAATATGTCTTTATTTAGTAATAAAGACATTTTAAAACTATTTTTCTAGCTCATCCACTCACAAACACAAGTCGACAACTTATGGCACACATGTCTGCAACTTATCACACGCATAGTCACAAATATGTTGAATACAAGTCGACGTCTGAACGAAGTTTATTCTGTCTAAATGTCCTCCTCTCACATTCTCCTGCAGATCTCCATGCGGAGAGGTTGGAGACCTCCCCCAAAGGGCGCAGGTGGAGCGTCGTGAGCCACCTGGTCATCACGCCCGAGGCTGACGACGACGGGCAGCAGTTCTCCTGCAGGGCGTTGCACCCGTCCCTCATGAATTCCCCGACGTCCTTGGTGGCCTCCGTAGTCTTGTCCATCCTGCGTGAGTTGAGAAGATGCGTATGTTTATGTCAAGTTGTTTGTAAGTGTTACTATGAGGAAGTTGGATGGACGTGATCTTGTAAATGCACTCGTGGGCTGAAATGCATTTTGTATGTTTTTATTTATTAACCATTTTAGCTGAATTTTCATGAAATTTGTGATTATTTGTATTCTGTTGAGGATGCAGAAAGTTCCAGCGTATAACCAAGTATTTGTAGTTTTCATTTGTTTATATTTTTCATCTATTGGTTTATTTACTTATTTATTTATTTATCAATTCATCTGTTCTTCTGTATTTCCCTTTGCCTTCTGTTACGTCTTTCGATTAATCACCATAATATTCTTTGAAAGCTTGAATTTCATGTCAGTGGCCCTGTGTTGGGCTTGTTCTATATGAATAAGGTTCATCTTCTGAATAATAATAATAATAATAATATAATAATAATAATAATAATAATATAAAAATAATAATAATAATAATAATAATATAATAACTAATAATAATAATAAGATGAAGCACTTCGAATAGGCATGGTGCAACAACTTATAGCAACCTATAAAACTAATAACCTATAAAACTTTCGGAGTTTACCGATTAAGGGAAGAATCTCCTAAAACCTTTTTTAATTAGTTTTAGAGGACTTTGATCACTGAAGCCTAATATGAATGGGAATCATCTACCCTTTTTTTTTTTTTTTTTTAGAAGGGAATGGAAAGGGGCCTTGTTATTCCAAGGATTTTCATCAAAACACCCTTAAGTGGCCCTCTCTCTCTCTCTCTCTCTCTCTCTCTCTCTCTCTCTCTCTCTCTCTCTCTCTCTCTCTCTCTCTCAGCCCAAAATCGTATTCGTTATGCAAAGATAATTATCTGGTCAATTTGTCCATATTTATTTGTGTGAATCATCTCTCTCTCTCTCTCTCTCTCTCTCTCTCTCTCTCTCTCTCTCTCTCTCTCTCCTCTCCTAAGAGACCGAAAATCTTATTCCTTATGCAAAGATAATTATGTGGTACGTCTCTCCATATTTATTTGTGTGAATCAATTACGTTTGATAGAGTACATATACGATTCTTTATATAGTGACATGTAATTCAAATGTTTATTTGTCAAAATCAGGAACGATACAAAACTTTACATTTCATAGATTGAAATTAAAACCCTAAGTAATATTTACTCTTGAACTACTACCAAAAACTCGCACCAGAAACAAACCTTCATCATCCAACCAGCAGCTCCCTCAATCTCGCACCAATGTAAACAAACCCCGCTCTTCTTCTTCTTCTTCTCTCTCAGATCCGCCAAAACCCCCGGCCATCAGCGGGTACTTCACGGGGGATGTTCTGAAAGCTGGGGAGCTCGTCACTCTCACCTGCGAATCCCCTGGGGGCAATCCCACCCCAGAACTCACCTGGTACAAGGACGGGCAGCTCCTGGATCCTCAGAATTTCACTTCAGGAGATGAGGAAAGAAGTAACAAAGACGGGAAACTCAGTCTGGTCTTCAGGGTGAAGCCGGAAGACGATAAGGCCGTTTTCGAGTGCCAGGCTGTCAACGAGATGGTCGACGAGCCGCTGAGTGCCAACGTCACCTTCACTGTGCATTGTAAGTTTGGATTTTGTTATGTATTTGCTTCTTACGTCATTGATTTGAGGCATTGTTAAGAAAATACTTCAGGACGATGATTTATTAAGTAAGCGAAATTATGAGTTAGAATTTTATCATTTATTTGCTTCTTACTTCATTGCTTCGAGACAATGTTAAGAAAATGCTTCATAACAAGAATATATAAAGTAAAAGAGATTGTTGCAAGATTGAACTGGTTCCATAACGATTTCAGTGTGGCCTATAAACAGTTACAGGTTGATAAATGTGTATGCAATGCAAAAACCGAGCAAAAGCTTATAAATAAGTCAATCTCAGCCATATAATACTTAAGATAAAGCGATAAGAAAATATTTGAAAAAAAAATATCTTGACAATTATAAAGAAATACAATAATAAAATTCATCAATGCATCAATATTTATATGAAAAAGAAGACGTAAATCCTAAAATGAAACATGAAAAAATTCTCCAGTATGAAAATGTACTAAAACTAAAACGAAAAAAGTCATGCGTATGAAAACATTTACAATCAAGAAAAAAAAAAAACGCTATGAAGAAACTGCTTTCATGAGAACTACGTGAATAAAAGCTGAGGTACAGAAGGGTATGATGAAATACGCCTGCCCCTTTTCAGTTCCTGAGAGAGAGAGAGAGAGAGAGAGAGAGAGAGAGAGAGAGAGAGAGAGAGAGAGAGTACACATTGCTCACCTTTTGAAAGTCCAGTGTCCATTTTCACCAAGAAAGAGTTTCCTTCGGTTCCTTGTTATTTTGTTGTGCCGAGAGAGAGAGAGAGAGAGAGAGAGAGAGAGAGAGAGAGAGAGAGAGAGAGAGAGAGAGTACACATTTCTCGCCTTTTGTAAGTCCAGTGTCCATTTTCTCCTACAAAGAACTTCCGCCCTTTGCAAGCAAACTCATTTCGACGTCGTACTTTACAATGTGCCCTTTTGTAACGGATAGTTCTCTCTCTCTCTCTCTCTCTCTCTCTCTCTCTCTCTCTCTCTCAGGTATATGTAAAACATGAAAAGTAACAGTAAAACTAGGCAGTGACTCATCAATTCCAGGTAACATGTAAACATAAAGAAAAAACTGTTTTATTCTTGTAGCAGTAATTAATTAATTCAAACAAGTTTAGCTCTCTCTCTCTCTCTCCTCTCTCTCTCCTCTCTTCTCTCTCTATCTCTCTCTCTCTCTCTCTCTCTCTCTCTCATCACAAAAAGTAACACGAAAACCCGGGTGTCAGTTCCAGGTAACATTTAAAAAAAAAACTATTTTGTTCACTCAGAAATAATGAATGAACTCAAACAGGCAAAATTAACTACAAAGGTAAGCTTTAATTCGTAAAGTATCTTGTCATTTTAAACAGAACTATGTATATTAGCTCAAACACGATTTTATGAATTGAAAGCAGTCCCTCAGCGGCGAGGTAATTGTGTCAGTTACGGGCACGAATAATTCCATTAGAATTTTATCATCTCAGAGGAATGAGCGACTTTGCAGTGCAGGAACGTATCGTCTCTTAAGATTCTATTAACTAAAACATGTCTCACTTAACGACTTATATACTTATGTAATGAGTATAAGTGATGAACCTCCACCCGTTTTCGATTAAGGATAATAGACAGGAACCCTTCATGTTAATTCACTTTGGTAAAGGCCCTCACTAACGTTGATGATAATGGATGCGTTATGAGTGCATTGAACGTTGGTGACCTTTGTCGAAGGTATAATTACGAATAACGAGGGTTTTCAGGACGATGATGTGAACAGAGGTATGCTTCTAGATATGCAAGGTGATGTCAGGTCACTTATAGAGTTTGTCAAGGGAGTATTATTTATCTCCGATTTGCTAGGATGCAATAGGACCTGAAGTGTAGAGGTCGCGATTTCATGAGAGAGAGAGAGAGAGAGAGAGAGAGAGAGAGAGAGAGAGAGAGAGGAGAGGAGATAGTGGTATAGAAAGAGAGACAGCAGAGAGATAGAGAGAGAGAGAGAGAGTTAGAGAGAGAGAGAGATAGTGGTATAAAGTGAGAGACAGGCAGAGAGGAAAAGAGAGACTGAAACGGAGAGAGAGTGGAGAGAGACGAAAGCAAGAGATAGGCCGAGAGAAGAGGACAAAGAGAGAGAGAGAGAGAGAGAGAGATTTAGAGAGAGAGAGAGAGATAGTGGAATAAAATGGGAGACAGGTAAGGTAGACAGACAGAGAGAAAATGAGGAGACAATGAAAGAGAGAGAGTGAGATAAAGTGAGTGGAAGGCAGAGAGAACGAGACTGAGACAAAGAAATAGAGACAGGGAGAGAGAGACACAGACAGACAGGGAGAGACTGAGAGAGCGAGGCATATAAACACAGAGAAAGAGAGAGAGAGAGAGGAGAGAGAGAGAGAGAGAGAGAGAGAGAGAGAGAGAGAGAGAGAGGGTTGAACTGAATACAAAAATCCTTGAAGTTCTCAGCACTTCTTCATAATTTAGTATGATGGCTACACATACTTATATACTTGTCCCTAACCTTTCTTTCTCAACCCCCCCCTCACCACCCCACCCCATACAGACAGTCCAAAACGGGTCGTGGTCAAAGGCCCATCAGTCGTGGCAGCTGGGCAGACCTTTACTCTGACCTGCTTGACCTCCAGGGCCAATCCCTCAGCATCAATCAACTGGTTGGTTCACGGTGAGTGACAATTTTTCATTTCTCAGACTTTGCTGAGTCAGAAAGGAGATAGATTCGTAGATTTTTCGAGTGAAAAAAAGTTTCGTAGCCCTAGAATTGTTTAAGGTCAGACTCTGCTAAGTCAGAGGCGAGATAAAATGGTAGTTACTTTGGTTTGTCCAGTTTCGTCAGGTCAGTTTTTTGAGGTCAAAAGGTCACATTTTTTTTTCAACGCTTCAATTGAAGATCTTTATGACCCAGAAGTGAATATGAGTGTTATTTACGATAACCTAAATTTTCCGAAGTATAACATTGTTTTCTTCAATTTCTTAGGTTAGTTTTACTGAGGTCAAAATGTCACATTTTTTTCAATGCTTCAGCCGAAGACCTTTATGATCCAGAAGTGAATATTATCGTTATTCATGCTCTCCGAGGATGGAGATCTAATCACAGAATGAAACAGGGAAACTGATACGTCTAATATCCAACATTTTCTCCCTCATTTCTGGTGATAGACATTAGATGCACGGTTGACGTGAATCTTACATTCACATCAACCGTGCGTTTGTTGTCTAGGCCAGTCCCTTACGACTCTCCTAATTGGCTGTTGATAAGCCAATCACAGGGCTAGAAACTCTCAGTCTCTCGAGAGAGTTCACATAGGCAGGATGTATGATCCACCTCTCCTGAGAGGTACGTCTGTCAAAAGTATCCATCAGGAGAGGTGGAACATACATCCTGCCAGTGTGGACTCTCGAGAGAGACTGAGAGTTTCCAGCCCTGTGATTGGCTCTACAGCCAATCAGGAGCGCCGTAAGGGACTGGCCTAGACATCAGATGCACGGTTGATGAGAATCTACCATAGTAAGGTTCTCTGAACTAAATCCTACCTGACATTCTCCCTACTTTATCGTAACTTTCTCCCTTATTCCACCTCCCGCAGGAGTCGAGGTGGCCACTGTATCCTCGCTGGTGAGTGAGGGAGAAGGGGGAGGAGGCTGGGTGACCTCGTCTGTGACCTGAATTACAGCCTGGAGAGGTCGATGAGTCTGGCGGAAAATCCAGCGTGCGAATGCAGCTGCTTACAATTCCGCCAGTGACGAGGTAGCCAGAGAGACGCGTCTCATCAGTGTCATAAGTGAGTTGGGACTGGATTTCTAAACCTTTTGGTGTTTAGATTAAGGACTGGATTGGTGTTTTTTTTCTTTTGTTTTTGCTGAAATCAATTTGGGAAAGACTTCAGGTTCTTCTCATCAGTGTTATCAGTAAGTTGGGACTGGATCTTTTAACCTTTTGGTTTTTAGATTAAGGATTGAATTGGTGCTTTTTCTGAAATCACTGAAAAAGAATTCAGGTTCTTTTTATCAGAGTTATTTATAGGTAAAACGGGATTGAATTCTTAAAAATTTTGCTTTATTTGAAGGACTGAATTGATGCTGATTTTTTTTTTTTTTTTTTTTTTTTGCTGAAATCAATCTGGGGAAGACTTCAGGTTCTCATCAGTTTATAAGGAAGTTGAGACTGAATTCTTAAAACTTGTGGTTTTAATTGAAGGACTAAAGTGATGCTGTTTTTTTTTTGTTTTTTTTCTGAAATCAGTATGGGTAGAATTTATTGTTCTGTCTGAGGTGAAACGAATTTATAGTTATGATTTCTAGCTGTATTCTTGAATCATACAGAAATTTGTTTATTACTCATCTTAAATCACGAAAAAAATGAAATTTTTACTCCACGAAACTGGTCAGTTGTTAATGTGGGGGAGGGGAGCTTTTCAACAGATGCTGAAAATTCTGCAGAAACTCCACCATCTTCTCCATTCAGATATGAGATTGTAACTGGAATTTTAGAAATAACGTTGTCGTGTTTTATACTAGAATTTAAGATTGTCTGTTCTATAACATCTAAGTAAACTTGATCTTAACATACACATTTAAATATACTCTAAATTTTAGATATGATTATCAGCAAAACTTTCTAAATAAAACGTAATGAAGCATCTAGATTTATTCTGAAAAGACAAAAAATGATCAGGAACATGGATCCTAGTTAAGCATCTAGATTTATTCTGAAAAACAAGAATAAATCTTGCAAAGCATTCTACTTGATCACACCATTTTATAGAGGCTTTCTAACTGAAATTCTCCCAAAAATATTGAAACGGAACAATTTAACAATATTAAATGCAATAAAATGTTTGTAGCAACTCCAGTTCGAAGTAATCACCGTAAATGTTTTTGCCCATTTCGTAGTTGATATTTTCATTAAAAAAAATGGAAAAATTTAGTCATTTATGAAGAATTAATATAAATGAATCATTTTGTACGACTGAAGTGGGTTAAATGCAGTTTCATACATATTCAAACATACGAAATGGGCCTCTTGGGCTGAAAGGAAATCATTTGTATGCCATTTAGTTAATTAATGTCAACTTGCCATTACTCGTGTTAATTTGGAGCTGGTCCAAAATGGATCTCTTTTCGTTTTATATTAATATTAACCTGCATGATATTGATACGTCATATACATACATACATACATACATACATACATACATACTGGTATAAGTGGGATAACCTAGAGGGAACCTGGTTGATAAGAAAGAGATAGATAGAGATGCATATTATTGGACCTAAATAGATATACATACGTACATACATACGAATTAATTTGAATGGGAAAGACGAGAGAGAGAGAGAAACTGGTTGATCAGAAAGGAAGATAGATAGAGATGTATACTATTGGACCCGTATGCTTACCATATATATATATATATATATATATATATATATATATATATATATATATATATATATATATATATGCTTACGTATATATAATATTAATAATAATAATAATAATAATAATAATAATAATAATAAAATAATAATAATAATAATAATAATAATAATAATAATAATTGTTGTTGTTTGGGAAAAAACTCTCTATTGCTAGAGGATATATAATGTTCTAAGGGTCTATAGTAAAAAAAAAAAATTGGAAAGACATAGAGAGAGAGAGAGAGGAGAGAGAGAGAGAGAGAGAGAGAGAGAGAGAGAGAGAGAGAGAGAGAGACGAGAGAGAGAGAGAGAGAGAAACTGGTTGATTAGAAAGACAGATAGATAGAGATGTATATTATTGGATCTATATACCTATATAGATAAACATATATATACTTGCATACATACGAATTAATATGAATGGGAAAGCCTAGAGAGAGAGAGAGAGAGAGAGAGAGAGAGAGAGAGAGAGAGAGAGAGAGAGAGAGAGAGAATGACTAATTGGACAGATAGATAGAAAGATAGAGACATATACTGCTGTAACTTCGAGAAAGAGGGAGGAAATATCATCCCAGACGTGAATGACCCAATTATCATGTCATCTTTCGGGAGCTAAAGGGAATCCGGTGGCCGGGGTGTGAACACGAAGAGGTCTTGTTCTCCTGTCGGGGAAGTCAAGAAGAAGAAGAAGAGGAGGAGGAGGAGAAGAAGAAGAAGGAAGGATACAGGCTGGAATCTGTTCAATAAATTCATCCGAGACTTCTGTTCACAATAGATTCCTCCGAGGTCTCGGTTCGATAGATTCCTCCGAGGTCTCAGTTCGATAGATTCGTCTGAGGTCTCGGTTCAAAAGGTTCCTCAGAGGCCTCATTTCAATAGATTCCTCTGAGGTTCTCTGTTCAATAGATTCCCTCCCCGGTTCAATAGAATCCTCCGAGGCCTCGGATTGACATTATGATTCTAGTGACAGCAGCGTTTTTCTCTCTCTGTCTCTCTCTCTCTCTCGCTCTCTCTCCTCTGTCTCTCCTCCTCTCTCTTAATGCCACTTATTCTTCAATCCTCACCCTCCTTCTCATCACAGTTACTTTCTGTTCCCATCATTCCCTCTTCACATACATTTCTTTCGTCTTCTCCTCCTTCATTATTTGCAGCTTATAATTTTTCTTTCTTCTTCATCTTCTTGGCTTTCCTGACGGGGAGAGGGGCCGGGGGTGGGGAGTGGGGTGGGGGGGGGGGGGGGGGGGGGGTGGTGTGGTTATTGTGGCAGGACCTCTCGCGATCTTCCGTGACGACTTGATTCTGTTTGGCTCCAGAAAAATACGATATGATAAATGGCTCTTAGATTTACGTCTGGGATGATTTTCCCTCTTCTTTCTTGAAGTTGCAGTGATGTACCTCTCTCTCTCTCTCTCTCTCTCTCTCTCTCTCTCTCTCCCTCTCTCGTCTTTCCCGTTATTGCATAATCATTTACTATCAGTCCTGGCTATTCTCTCCACGTTCTTAAATATTATCTTCAAAGAAGCCCTCATCCTCTTGATATCACCCTTATTATCAGTTATTCGTTCCTGTTTTCATCAGGCCTGTCTTCTCCTCCTTCTTCTTTTTCTTTCTTTTCAATCACCCTTGACTGAAAAGTGAAACGTATTACAGGAATTCGTCTCTATGTTTTTAAAATCATCTTGTTCATCTTGTTTCTCATCCTTTCAAGTTTAGCTCCCTTTCCCACTACACACATTTAAGGAGATGTGCCTCTCCCTTCAATAAGTGCCATTCCATTTCCCACAGGGCCCCCTGGACGCCCCAGCCTGCAGGTGGAAGGGGTGGGGGATGTGGTGGCAGGAGGGCAACTGGTGGTCAAGTGCAGCAGCGCAGGAGGGAACCCACATCCGGGCGTCACGTGGGTACTTAATCAAAAGGACCCCTTTTTCAATTTTGGGCAGATGGTAGATTTCTTGTCTGGGGAACAAAACTTTTTTGTATTTTATTTTATTTTTTTTTAATTTTTTTTAACCTTTTTAGGTAGGCTGGTCAGAACCTTGGCTGCAAAAATGTCATTTTTTGGCAGATTGTCAGAATCTTGTCTGGGAATACATTTTTTTTTTTTTTTTTTTTTGTAAAGTCAGAATCTTGTTTTGGGAAGCCTATTTTTTTAGGTAGATGTCAGAACCTTGTCTGGAAATTTTCCTTTTTTTGGCAGATGTCAGAATCTTGTCTGGGAATACATTTTATTTTAAATTTTTGTTAAAAGTCAGAATCTTGTCTGGGAAGATTTTTTTTTAACCTTTTAGGTAGATGCCAGAACCTTTTCTCTGGAACTTTTTTTCTTCTTTTTTTTTGGCATATGTCAGAATGTTGTCGAGGAAGAAAATTTTTTTATTTAATTTTTTTTGGGGGGTGGGTACAGATGTCAGGACCTTGGCTGGGAACTTTTTTTTCCTTTTTACTTTTGGGCAAATGTCAGAATCTTGTCAGAGAAGACGTCTTATTTATTTATTATTTTTTTTTTTTTCTTTTTTTTTTTTATCTTTTTGGACAGATGTCAGAATCTTGTCTGGGAAGACTTTTTTTTAAACAAAGTCAGAATCTGGTCTGGAACACTTTTTTTTTTTCTTTTACCTCTTGGGCAGCAGATGTTAAAACAATCATGTCATGGGGAGAGGTTTTCTTTTTTGTTTAACACCTTTTGAGAATAAGTCATACTTTCCCGGTAAATTATCAAAACAAAAATTCTTATTTTCTTATTTCTTTCACAAATAAAATGATGAACGTTTCTTATTCATAATTTATATATTTTTAATAGACAAATTCCTTATTTCGTTCACTAACAGTTTTTTAAATTTCTTATTTATAAAATTTATTATATTTTTACAAGACAATTTCCTTATTTCGTTCAAAAAATATTTTTTCTAATTTTCTCATTTATAGATTTATATAAATTTCTTACCAGACAAATTCCTTATTTTTGTTCGCAAATAGCTTTTAAATCTTCCTTATTTATAAATTTATATATATTTTTACAAGACAAAATTCTTATTTCGCTCACAAATATTTGTTTAATTTCCTTATTTATAAATTTATATAAATTTTTTACAAGACAAATTCCTTATTTCGTTCACAAATATTTTTTTTAATTTTTTTGTTTCCTTATTTATAAATTTATATAAATCTCTTACTAGAAAAATTAGAAAAATTCCTTATTTCGTTCACCAAGTTTTTCAATTTTTCCTTATCGTTAAAATAATTTATATATATATATATATATATATATATATATATATATATATATATATATATATATATATATATATATATATATATATATATATATATATATATATATATATATATTTATATATATATATATATATATATATATATATATATATATATATATATATATATATATATATATATATCACTTCCATCTACGAAAATATTCCCATATTTCACTTACAACAAGCAACCCTTAACAACAGTAATATCGAATCCAATTAATATAATAAATAACGACGAGAACAGCCCTCTCCTCCCGCAGGATCTACAAAGGGCACGAGAAGCTCCTGACGGAGGTGACCGTTGACGGGAGGGTGACCAGAGCGAGAGCCGTTACAGAGGTCACGGCCTCC
Source organism: Macrobrachium nipponense (assembly GCF_015104395.2). Lineage (NCBI taxonomy): Eukaryota > Metazoa > Arthropoda > Malacostraca > Decapoda > Palaemonidae > Macrobrachium > Macrobrachium nipponense. Next base: position 15,102,366 of record NC_061105.1, on the reverse strand, counting down.
GACAACGGAGCCAAGGTGTCCTGTCACGTGACGAATCCAGCCACTGACATCCCCTCGTGGCCAATACTGCCATCGAGCTGTTCTGTGAGTTTTCTTCAGTTAATATTGTTGTTGTGATGTTTGGTTGTTTTTCTGAATTGTTGGTGTAATTGTTCTTGTATTTTATTCAATTTTTACTGCGAGTTTTTTTTTTTCGTGTAACTGCTCTGCTGATGTTTGTTTTCGATGTTGTTGGTGTAATTGTTGTTCTGGTATTTTGTTCATTTTTTGCTGTAAGTTTTCTTTGGGTAATTCTCTTGTTGTGATGTTGGTTGTTTTTCTGAATTGTTGGTGTAATTGTTCATGTATTTTATTCAATTTTGTATTGGGAGTTTTTTTTTTTCGTATAATCAATTTTGTTTTTTTTTTCATTTCTTTTGTTTTGTGATGCTGGTTGTTTTTCTAAATCACTGGTGTAATTGTTGTTCTTTTATTTTGTTCAATTTTTACTGCAATTTTCCTTCGGGTAATTCGCTTGTTGTGATGGTTGTTTTTCTGAATTGCTGGTTTAACTGTTGTTCTGGCATTTTGTCCAGTTCTTACTAGTCTCCCCGTAGGAGGGGTATAGTGCCGTCAGTGCACCTCACGCGATGCACTGTAGGCATTACTTCTGGTTTATTGTAGTGTTCCTTCGTTATCCCAAGCTGTTAGAAATACAAAGCATTATGGATGTGTGATAGTAATAACTTTTATGGATTTGTAATAGCAATAATTATTATGGATTTTTTATAATATTATCTATTATGGATTTATGATAGCATTAACAATAATGGATTTGCAATAATAGTAACTATTGTCTTATGAATTTGTAAAAGTAGTAACTACTGTATTATGGACTTTCTAATAGTAGTAGTATTATGGATTCGTGATAGCTGTAACTATTATGGATTAGGAATAGTAGTAACTATTATGAATTTATGATAGCATTAACTATTATGGATTTGCACCAGTAGTAATTACTGTCTTATGGATTCGTAATAGTAGCAACTATTGTAGTATGAATTGAAATAAAAATTGTATTAGATCTATAGAAACATAGATGAATTGACATCTCTCTCTCTCTCTCTCTCTCTCTCTCTCTCTCTCTCTCTCTCTCCAGTTCCTCCTTGGGAGGTGAAGGCCTGGGTGTCCCCGACCAACGTCTCGGCAGGTCAAGTGGCCAAACTGATCTGCGAGTCGTCCTCGAGCCTCCCCGCTTCGAGTATCACTTGGAGGTCGGGCTCCGTCACCAACTACGGAGCCACTTCGATGAACAGGCCAGGGCTCTACGGAGGTCAGGTCACCAGGTGAGAGCTTTGAGCAGATTTTTAAGAATGTAGTGCCAATGAGTGCCTCAGAAATTATAAGGAGGTCAGGTCACCAGGTGAAGGTTTAAGTAGATTTTAGAATAGAGTGCCAATGAGTGCACAGAATGTTTAAGGAGGTGAGGTCACCAGGTGAAGGGTTTGAGTAAGTTTTTAAAAAAATGAGTTTCATAGAATATATACTATATATGTTTGTGTGTATGTATGTAGTACATATATGAATGTAATGTTTACGTATATTATTATTTATGCATTAAGCTACAAATGTCCTTTAATATCCAATTCGCGCTTACAAATCTCTGTCGAACTCAGGTATTTGTAATTAGAATCGATATCCAACCCCCTCTGCCATGTTAACCAAGTCGAACGTTTGCCGCACGTAGCCATAATATGAATTCTTATCACGTCAACGTGATTCGTATACATGTATTAAGCTACAAAAAAAGGACATTTGTAGCTTAATGCATGTATATGAATCACGGTGATGTGATAGAAATTCATATATATATATATATATATATATATATATATATATATATATATATATATATATATATATATATACACACACATAAGGGCCGGAGCTGGAGCTCAAAGAAGATATATCCCGAAGGAAGTAGTATGGAAAGGCATCCTCATCTTTCAACAGTTTATTTCAATGCCGAAGTTTTCCGCGACGAATTCCAAGTCGCATTTTCAAGGCTAAAATTATGTATGAATTTACGAACATTAATAATTAATTTAATTTTAATTTATATAAAAATGTCATGGCAACAGCTCTCAATAAGTAAAAAGTGAAAAAGTAAAAAGTTAAAAAGTTAAAAGTTAAAATTAAACAAGCAGGCTACCCAAAGGCAGACATTAAAAGTACAGGACTTCACCAAAATTTCAAGAAACACCTACCTATACAAAAGAAGAGCAAGACTAACACCAATATAGGTTAAAATACAGTGAGGCAAACCAGCTGCCCAACCTATTGCTCATGAACAATTTTACAGATTGGACGTTGGGTATTATATATATATATATATATTATATATTACACATACACATACATACATACATACATACATACATATATATATATACAATAAAGATAAATGCCACGAAGGAAAAATAAACGAAGGAGTCGCGAGATCTTTTCGGCTGAAAAGCCCTTTACTGTAAAGGGCTTTTTCAGCCGAAAGATCTCGCAGACTCCTTCGTTTATTTTCCTTCGTGGCATTTATCTTTATTTATGGATTTATCACGTTCCTAACTTTCGTGATTCTGTTATACATATATATATATACATACATACACATGGCATTACCTATGTATAATACGTGAATGCGTGCATGTTTGTGTGTGTGCGTATGTTCATACAACATTCATTTATAGCCTAGGGCGGTAAAAGTCCCACGCCCCCTGCCCCAACAACAACCACAACAAAAACTAGCCATCACTTATTAAACAAAAAAAAAAAGCTAAAGTAAGGGCTTCTGTATTCAGTGCCAGCGGAGGGAAAACATTTCCATCTATCACCAAGACGTTACGAGAGTCTTCGAAAACATTTCTCCCCTCCCTTCGGGAGAACATCCTCGTCTCTCTGCTGACCAAATAAAAAGTAAAATCAATTCCTTTTGAAATTGATTTTGCAAGTGAGCAGAGGAATACTAATCCCGTGTGAAGATCTCGCATATAAATACCCGATGATAAAGTATAAAGTGTCAGCATAAATTATTTCTTGAAATAGGACAAAAAATCCAGAAGACTGTACGGTTTTTTCGCTTTGGAATATACTTGCAATATAATAATAATAATAATAATAATAATAATAATAATAATAATAATAATAATAATAATAATAATAATAATAATAATTGTTGTTGTTTGGGAAAGACTCTATCGCTAGAGGATATATAATGTTCTAAGGGGTGTATAGTAAAAAAAAATGAATAAATAAAAAATGTTCGAAAGCTTTAAAGGGTTTTTAAATTATACACGAACTCGCAACATTTTTTTATTATTGTGGACCTCTTATAATAATAATAATAATAATAATAATAATAATAATAATAATAATAATAATATAATAATAATAATAATAATAATAATAATAATAAATTTCATTTCTGCTCAAGGCCATAAACATGAACTATACAAAGTAGAGACAATAACTTATCACAATCTAGATACATAAGATAACATGGTACAGTGTTGTTAAATGTGAAAAATCCACAGGGATTTAGAAAAATTCTAAATCCTGTTTAATTTTTGGGTTTGGGTGAAACTGTTTATTATTATAACTATTTTTTCGTCACATATATAGATATCGTGGATTGTCTTGTATGTACCGTGTATATAACCTTGAGCTGATATTGTTATTATTATTATTATTATTATTATTATTATTGATTATTATTATTATTATTATTAGTTATTGTTGTTGTTGTTGTTGTTGTTGTTGTTGTTGTTGTTGTTGTTGTTAAGAAATTCACAGCTTCGTGAAAACAAATTGTTAAAAAAATATCCGCAATTATATATAAAAATATATTTCTATGGAAAAATATAAAACAAAGACTTTCGAACACCTGAACGGTGTTCCTCATCAGTGTAACGTTACACTGATGAGGAACACCGTTCAGGTGTTCGAAAGTCTTTGTTTTATATTTTTCCATAGAAATATATTTTTATATATAATTGTGGATATTTTATAGCATTATTATTATTTATTATTATTATTATTATTTTGTTTTTTTATTTTTTTGCTCTATCACAGTCCTCCAATTTGACTGGGTGGTATTTATAGTGTGGGGTTCCGGGTTGCATCCTGCCTCCTTAGGAGTCCATCATTTTCTTATCTATGTGTGCCGTTTTATTATTATTATTATTATTATTATTATTATTATTATTATTATTATTATTATTATTATTATTATTATTATTATTATTATATTATTATTATTATTATTATTATTATTCTTATTATTATTATTATTACCAAGAATTTTCATGATATCGTGATAAACTGTTATGCAATAAAAATTCAAAATCATATAAATGAATCGTATTGACATGCAATTCATTTATATAATTGTGTGTTATTTTTGTTAAAGAATATTACCTATCGATTTCTGTCTTAAATTTTCACTATTTAATAAGAATCAAATTTTTTTTTTTTATTATTATTGTTTATTATTATTATTATTGATTTATTATTTATTATTATTATTATTAATTATTTAACTGGTCACTTAAAGCTGATTATCATAATCCATTCAACCTTCTCTTATTAGCAAGGAGATAATAATTATACTTCGTTATCGTCATCATGTATTTGTTTCGAGCTGTTTTCGCTTACTCGAGGAGTAAACCTACAAATTACTTTGTTGTTGCTCTTGTTGGGGGTGTAGGAAAGGTCTATGGAAAATCCTAAAAAGATCTGAAAAAGGAATTTTAGAATAGAATATTTATGATTTATTCATTAGAATGAAAATGTAAAAAATAAATAATGTGCATGATAAACGGCACAGAACAAGTAAGTCTAATAAAATGTAGCGTATTTGATTTAATTTCCGTTGGTGAAACAACGTGATATTTGACCGTAGATTTTAGTACGCGTTCCGAGTAAGCTGGGGGTCGGATCACGCCTGGTTTTTTTCCTCTTTGTTTCATTATAGACGGGACTGGAAGAATGATCTTTAACTATTTATTATAAATAACTAATTGCATCATTCGCTGACTTTCTCTGGCGAGAATAAGGGTAAAAAATAATAGAAATAAACAGCAATTTCATCGTTAAGGGAATTAAATATTTTTCATTCTAATTTCAATATCCACTTCGGGGGTCAATTATTATTCCATGCTTGTGAAAGTGTAAGTAATTATGTAGCTTTATCTACTTAAACGAAATATTTTCTGTAAGTATTAGTGTCTGGATATCTTCTGAACGTGATTTTAAATAGATTTTTTCAATGTCCTTTGGTAAACGTTTTAGTCTGTATCCCCTTTCTGTATTCCGTCACGTATAGCCTCTTCTTTTCTTCTTCTTCTCTTCCTCTGTGAAGATCCGTGCTGGAAGTCAGGGCCCTAATTGAGGACAATCAACGGACGTACATCTGTGACGCCACGAACGGTCTGGGCGTTACCGTAACGACCAACGTTACTCTCAACGTGTTACGTAAGTAATCCTGGAAAGATGGTCTCTGAAATTCACCTTCTCAACGAATCTGCCTGGAAAGATTGACTGGAACGTCTGCTGACTGGAATGTCTAATGAGTGGAGTGTCTGCAGAATGAATGTCTACTGACTGAAATGTTTACTGACTGGAATGTTTATTGACTGGAATGTCCACTGAATGGAATGTCTGCTGACTGAGATGTCTACTGACTGGACTGGAATGTCTACTGACTGGAATGTTTTTTGACTGGAATGTCGTCTGACTGGAATGTTTATTGACTGGAATGTCTTCTGACTGGAATGTTTATTGACTGGAATGTCTGCTGACTGGAATGTTTACTGACTGGAATGTCTTCTGACTGGAATGTCTTCTGACTGGAACGTCTACTGACCGGAATGTCTACTGACTAGAATGGCTTGTCCTTTTTCCAGATGAACCTGTATGGAAAGACGTGCCCAGCGGGGTAGTGGAGGTCAGGGAGAAAGATGACCTTCTCCTCAAGGCAGTAGCCGATGCCAACCCACCTCCTGTGACGTGAGTTCCTTTTTCGAAGTCGAGGCTTTGAAATAGTTGTAATATTTGCTTTTCAACAGAGATCCCTCACGTTAAAAATTGATCCCTGATCCCCTTTCATCTGCCGAGAGCAACCAGACTCGCTGAACAGCAGCATCAATATGCGGTCAATTTGCCTCGCTGTCGAACTTTATTCCTCGTGGAACTGAAATTTCGAAATTCAAGCAGAGATGCAATGCATTACTATCCTAATGTTATCCTTGCATTTTAATGATTAACCTACATTCTTATCTATTTATTAATTAATTTTTTAAATTTTTTTTGTTTTTAATAAGTGATCTCTTCTTTCTTTATCCCCCTTTAGCTTCTCTTACTTCTCTTTAATGAAAATCAAAATATTCCTTGGATGCTTGAATTTCAAGTTGATAGCCCCTGCAGGGTTCATCCGAATAATAATAATAATAATAATAATAATAATAATAATAATAGTGATGAATTTTCTTTGGATTCTGTGTTTACCATATTATATTATTTTATATTAATAATTTCTTTGAGTTTCTGTGAACGTCTGCAATATAGTTTCTTTCTTATTTCTACGTACATAACATACATACATACATAAATTTAATCTGATTCCTACAGAACCTGACCATATCTGACAAAGGTTTTATGAGATTAAATATAAACAACATATATATTATATATATATATATATATATATATATATATATATATATATATATAATATATAATTATAGAATAACCTTCCCTCTTCCTTCGCACTGTCCAGTTACAATGGGGGTGGAGAGGGCCCTGTCCTAATTCAGGAGGGACCAGGAGGAGGGTGGGGGCCTGTTGGAGATGAAGAGGGTACACCGCCAGGAGGCAGGGGGGTTACTCCGTGACCGCCGAAAGTCCCAGGGGCGTCGTCAACGCCTCCTTTGTCATCAACGCTCCTCTGTAAAGTTTAGGCTTCTCTCTCTCTCTCTCTCTCTCTCTCTCTCTCTCTCTCTCTCTCTCTCTCTGAAGCGTAGACAGATGCCAGATAAATAGACCAAGTTATTGGGACTATTTTTTGTTCTTAGACCCAGATGTCTTTCCGATTAAAAAAACATACATATTTTAATTATCATTACGTTTACATTTCCTAAAATTTTAGCATCATCATATATACATATTCTAAAGTATCATTATGTTCACATTTCCCCCTAAAAGCATCATTATGTTTACGTTCCTAAAAGCATTATGGTTTACATTTCCTAAACGCATCATCATGTTTACATATCCTAAAAGCATGATTATGCTCACATTTCCTAAAAGCATGACTGTGTTTACATTTCCTAAAAGCATGATGATGATTCTTCTTCTTCTCCTGCCTCCCACAAGACGGACCGGAGAGCATCATGGCGCCGAAGAGGTCACGGTATAGACGAAGATGGTTCGACCGTCATCACCTGCTCCGCCATCGGGAACCCCACGCCGAATATCACCTGGTTCACCCAGGATAACGACTCTAGGTGAGATTTCAACCGTGCGTGATTAGTTTAAAGATTCAGAATTGGATTGTGTTATCTCGAGTGACTTTTATTTAGGGTGATTAATGTGATTGGATTTTGCTAGAGTGATTGAAATTGGGTTTGGCTTTCTGGATTGTTTGATTATGTATGTATGTGTATGCCTGATAACATATCTGTATTATATGAAATATATTTACATAACATATACATATATATATATATAAAAATATTACTTATGAAATATATATGTATATATGTATATATATATATATATATATATATATATATATATATATATATATATGTGTGTGTGTGTGTATACATACATACATACATACATACATACATACATACATACATACATACATACATACATACATACATCGTATATCATATTACTCTTGAGTTTCATTTCCCTTTCGGAATCACCATACACTCATTACCACTTCCTCAGTTTAAATTAGCTTGTAAAAGAACGTTAATCATTCTCTGAATCTTTCTCTGAAGCATCCGCGAGGTGTTGTCTTGGGGCGTAAGCGAAGCTCGACTTCTGATCGACTTCGTCACCAGAGCTGACACTGGGTTCTACAAGTGCCTGGCTTCGAACGTAGTAGAGACCGCTAGGCCGATCAAGACTGCTGTGGTCGTTACTCGTAAGTCTAAATTACATTTTACTTGTGTATGTGTATGTCGTGTATGTATGATTGCAAACAAAAGCGCGTGTGTGTATGAGAGAGAGAGAGAGAGAGAGAGATGAGAGAGAGAGAGAGAGAGCTTGCATCCGAGTGGGTCGAGACTGCTAGACCTATCACAACTGCTGCACTCGTCACTAGTCATTTTAACATTCCATTTTCACGTGTGCATGTGTATATTTGTGTGCCTTTGTGTATAGTGCACTATAACGAAAAGTGTATATGTCTGTCTTTGTATATATGCACATTAACGAAAAGTGTATGTCTACTGAGACTGCTAGGCCTATGTAAACAGCTGTGATAGTAAATCGTATAACTTTAGTAATACATTTTACGTGTGCTTATGCATATGTTGTCTATGTATATATGCTCATAAACAAAAGATTGCATATGTGTGTGTTTCTCTGGTGTATATATGCGCATTAAAACAAAAGATTGTACAGTGTGTGCATGTGTGTGTGAGCTCTTGCTTCCAGTATCATGGAGACTGCTAGATGTATATTATATGAACAGTTCTGATCGTTACGCATAAGTTTTAAAAATACATTATACGTGTTTGTATCTATTTCTGCGTGTATACACACACACACACACACACACACACACACACCACACACATATATGTATATATATATATATATATATATATATGTATATATATATATATATATATGTATATATATATATTCCCAAGAGTGTATGCGTGTGTTTGTGTAAGATCATGCAAGAGTTTATGTAACGAAAAACTCCCTCCCAGAGGCACCAGAACCGCTGGAAGAGGTAGCCTCCAGAGAGGACGCCCCGAGCAGGCCGTGGGCAAAGGTGGGCGGAACGGGACGCCTAGAGTGCTTCGTGAAGGCGGCGCCCGCGCCCAATTTTCGGTGGACCATCAATGAAGACAGGGTCCTGTTCAAACAGTCGGAAATACTTCGTCAGGGGACCACATGTAAGCTGATTCGAAATCTTCGTTGCTGACAATAATAATAACGCTTTCAAAATTTTACCTCATAAATATTTTGAAGTCCAGAGTCCTGGAATGTTACATTTGTGTAACTCCAGCTAGACTCCTGGAATGTCGTGATTGTATAACTCTATCCAGAGTCCTAGCATATCAAGCTTATATAACTCATACCAGTCCTGGAATATCACATTATAACTCCTTCCAGAGTCCTGGAGTGTCACATTTGTGTAACTCCTTCCTGAGTCCTGGAGTGTTATCTTTATGTAACCCCTTCCTTAGTCCTGGAATGTTACCTTTTTTCAAAGTCCAGGAATGTTACATTTGTGTAACGCCTTCCAGAGTCCTGGAATGTTAGCTACTTTCAAAGTCCTGGAATGTCACATTTGTGTAACTCCTCTTAGATTCCTGGAATATTAAGTCCTTTCAAAGTTCTGGAATGTCACATTTGTGTACCTCCTCCCAGAGTCCTGGAATGTTAACTCTTTTCAAACTCCTGGAATGTCACATCTGTGTAACTCCCCCCAGAGTCTTGGAATGTTAACTCCTTTTTAAGCCCTGGAATGTCACATATCAGTAACTTCTCCCGAGTCCTGGAATGTCACATTTATTGAACTCCTTCCAGAGTCCTGGAATTTTAATTCCTTTCAAAGTCCTGGAATATCACATTTATGTAACTCCTTCCAGAGTCCTGGAATATCATGTTGATGTACCTTCCTCTCTCACAGCTAATGGACGGTTTGGCAGAGTGGTCTTCAGTCTTGGAGATCAGGAGCGTTACTTCGAGAGACTATACGACTTATACCTGCACGGCGTCGAATTATAAGGGAGCTTATACCTCCAACCACACCCTGGGCCCCCCAATCCCCCCACACCAGCCTTATAACATCAGCGTGAGTAACCCTATGTTTATTAACCTAGTCATTTATTTCTCTGTTTTTTTTATAAGTTGTAACTTCTTTCTTCATTTCCCATTACCTTTCCAGTGAACCCCATAATATTCTTTAGAAGCTTGAATTTCAAGGCAATAGCCCCTTTGGTGGGCTTGTTCCATACGAATAGGATTCATCTTCTTAAAGATAATAATAGTAATAATTTCAGTGTTAGAAGTTTCACGTCCCGGGATTTCGTAATTGTGATTCTCTAACTACTAGACGCTTTCCAATCTCTAGATCGTATTCCAGATACAGTCATCGTATGTTAAGGATGTTGCTTAGTATCTAAAACTGTCATCTTGAAGCTAGCTTTGATTTTTGATAGTATGGAAACACTGATATAGTATTTTCGCTAACTCGGGGAGTAAGCCTACACTTTACTTTGTTGAGTTATTAAATTGATGAATTTCAGGACAGGATATTTATGATTTATTTATTAGAATGAAAATGTAAAGAATACATCATGTGTATATTAAACAGCACAAAAAAATATATTTCTAATAAAATATAGCATATATATCTTAATTTTCGTTGGTGAAACAAGGCTCTATTTGACCGTAGATTTTGGCAGGTTTTAATTGAGGTTTAGTCAAATAATAATAATAATAATAAAAAAATAAATAAAACATTCTTTTAAAGGAATTAAGAAACTCAAGAAGAAAAAATCGGTTTTTTTAATCAAAAAATATTTCAGTGACATACTTTAATGTTACCATACCAATGCTATGAAGTCTCATTTAAATGCTAACCTTACCATTTGAAATGTGATTAACTTCGGTACCCCCTCCAACAGGTAGCCAGTGTCATAGGCAGCACAGCCATCCTTACCTGGATTCCACCTAGCCACGGGACCACGCCTTCGGGATACACAATTCGTTATCGACCACTGCATGATGAGGAATACTTAGTAAGTATATGTCAATATATATATATAATATATATATATTAAATATACAGTATATCTATATATAATATAGATATATATACTATTATATCTAATCTATATATATATATATATAATGTGTTTGTGTGTGCGCGCGTGTGTGTGTGTACATGACAGCCCAGTGGTAAAGATAGTCACTGAAGTCGGAGCTTCTCACACTGTCAGGAGTTCGAATCTCCAGGTGACAGAACACTGATCAATTATGATTTCCCTTTCGTGAAATTTTCGAGGTAGAGCGAATCGGAAATTAAACGATCTTTGTAGCTTAATGTATATATATATATATATATATATATATATATATATATATATATATATATATATATATACATATATATATGTGTGTGTGTGTGTGTGTGTGTGTGTCTAATCCATTATTGGACTTTCTTCCTCCAGCGTCAAAAATGTCGCAGGGCGCGGAACGACAACTGTCAAAATCCAAGGACTGTCTCCCGGAGCCACGTACGAGTTTGCAGTCCAAGACTTACAAACTCCCAGGGCACTTCAGACTTTACGTCTCCCTCAACAAAAGTCGCCATACCAGGTAGGGCGATTTTTTTGTTCTCAGTTGGTGGTTAAGTTTAATGAAGACTGCAAACGAGTTTTAACTGAGGTTGTGGACATGCAAGGAATTATTTTAATGTTATCATTGGTCTTGGCAAACGTTGTCAATATAATAATAATAATAATAATAATAATAATAATAATAATAACAATAATATAATAATAATAAGTTCCGGAAATTGAAAACTAGTTCTGATTTGAACTCAACAAGTATATTAAAATTAAATCTGAAACATAGCTAGTTAAATAGTTCTTCTCACTTCCGATCTCAAAACCAGGGGCATTCCTCATTGACGTGTATTATGAATCACTAATGATAATACGTTCCTGAAGCTGAAAACTAATTTTGATGTGAGCTCAACTGGTACTTTAAAAATTTTAAAAAGGTGAAACAATATAAATAATTAAACAGTTGTTTTCTGCTGCCATCCGGTCTAAAAACCAGAAACATGTCTCATTTACGTGTATTACGATTCCCTGGCCCCTTGCATTGTAGAAATTGCAATTAACAAATATTTTTAAAAACTAAATAAAAGCATCTCATGACACGCACACTTTTCTACTCAGGCGTGGTGGAAGAAGTCGCGAGCAGCAGCAGTCAGCCTCGCGTGCCGCGGCTGACTCTATTACTGATGTCCTTGACTGGGGCTGCTCTGTTGGTCTTGAATATATCCATCATTATTTGCTTCATCAGACGCTTCGCTTTGAGCAGGAATACCCCAGGTACTGTTTTTGGGTCATTCACTTTTCATAAAACGTATACCCCAGAGACTGTTCTTGGGTCCTTTTCTTTTCATATTGATACACCCCTGGGACTGCTTTTGGGTCCTTCAATTTTCATACAATGTAGTATACCCCAGGGAGTGCTCTTGACTCCATCCCTTTTCATAATATGTATACCACTGGGACTGCTTTTGGGTCCTCCACTTTTCATAATATGTAGCTATACCACAGGGAGTGAATTTGGGTCACTCACTTTTCGTAAGTTGTATACCCCAGGGACTGCTTTTGGCTCCTTTATTCTTCCTAAAATGAAAATAGCGGTACTAAGTACCGATAACATTGAATAAAATAGAATATAATCTAATTTCCTATATCTTCTCGTCCTTTTCAACAGCTTCGTCTTACAAAACCGCTATTTCCGAGACATATACACCTGCGTCGACACCTGCCATGATCACAGATGACGACGAGGAGGAGAAAACTGGCGGGCCTGAGATTGTCACCTCCACTTCGCAATACCAGGTATTTAGATATCCATTCAGAAACTTCAAAACAGCTCCAGTAAAATAAATATTGAAGCAAATACTAGATGATCTAATTATGGCTCTCTCAGTGACTCCTTTTTCTTGCCCTCAGCTCACTAGGCAGTCATCCATAAGGAAAGAAGATAGGGGCAGCCCAGGGATAACTAAAATAATCCACCACTACAACACAGACATCGTCGAGACATCTAAACCTCAGGACGGCCTACAGCCAACGATCCTAATCCCGTCTCCCAGTTCGTCACCATCGACAGTCCCACAACCAGAGCAAAAGTGCCTTAATGAACGCGGTCTGAATTTACGAAGCCACGGACCTTCAAACCCAAAGACTGAACCAGCAAAGTACAATGACTTCGTCACGGATGATGGACGCCATTTGGACGACAACATCGCAAAGCGCACGAAGGCCGATGCCCAAGACATCCCAGACGTATGCCCCAAAAGCTCAGGCTCAGGCGGGTCCTCTTCCTTTCGCCAGAGAGCCAGGAAGGTCCTTGCCAGGAGGATGACGAGGGTGTCTTTATGCGTCACACCATAGCAATACTTCCTATGTCAACTTTCCTGATCATGGGCACGGCATAGGGAGGCAAACACCAGTAGGCCTACGTCGTCAGGGTAGTCTTAGTCCCACTCCAGTGGGCCTGCGAAGGCATGGCAGCATGAGTCCTACGCCGAGAAGCTTACGCAACAAGGATCGCATGAGTCCTACCCCGCGATGGGACTTCGTAGGCAAGGCAGCCTCAGCCCAACTCCTTCTTTGCCTCCCATTCTTTCATCGCCAAATATCCACAGGAATCCATTCTGATCATTCTCAGGAACGCGCGTTCTTCTCCATCGACATTCTGCCCAAATACGTCCCTCACGCTGTGCTTGCTTCAGGGACATTTGCATCCTGGGCTTCCAGGGTGCTTACACCATCGCGGATACCATCATCATCATCATCATCATCACCACGGCATCGAAAAACAACAACAGGAACACCATCACCAAAATCCAGAACAACAGGGGCGCCTGGAATTTCACCAAGGTCTGCCGCTGCAGGAGACAGAGCGAGGGGCCACGCAGTACCGTGAGTCAGAGCCCAGAGAGTTTCACCAAGTTCACCAAGCAGGTCCTTACTGCCACCAGGGGCAACACGGAAACCATCAACAAACAGCTTCAAATCAAATGCACTTTCAAGGGTACCAGGGGAGACCTTACCCACAGCAGAATACCAACCACAACGTCCCTCTTACGAGCTCGTCGTACGGGTACCCATCTTCCGAGTACCACTTACCAGCGCAGCATCCTCAGTTTCATTACCATCACCCTGTAGAAGAGTCGCCACGTTTAGAACACCCTGTGAAAGTTGGAAGTGAAACCTCCTCCTCCTCTCCTAACACAGGACACAGCCCCGTTCCCCATACACAGAGGGAGTAGTACCATGCACGATACCCTTTGCGGAAGAGGCTTGGCGCGGAGGATACCCGCAGCATCCCACGACAGAGCAGCACCAGCTGCAGTGCATTAGGGAGGAGCCAAGCAATGATCCCGCAGGAGTGGATGGCAAATCCTGCACGGCAGAAACCGCCTGTGACGTAGATGGGAGAAGGATGCATGACCAAACTTCTGAAGGTAAGTCAGAATCCTGAGATAAATTGGAATAGACAGAAACACGAAAGTGGGGAATGGTTTGGTGATGACCTTTCACAAATATATATTATTAGAGTAAATTAGATATTAGGGATGTACGATTTGAAGTAAGCTTTCCATAGGTGGGACAACATGGAGTTTATTGTCAGATTGAAATTTTTAAAACAGCTTTTATGAATGAAGAGTTTATGCATTACCATTCATAATCTGACACATTTGTTGTCTAAAACACTAAAACTGAATAAGGATTTCGCCATATTATTTTTTTTCGGATGCAGTTAATGGCGAGAATCTGTAAAAAAATATAATAATAATTCCCCAATCACAAAATGACTTTCTCATTTTTGTACCGCATCATAAAGTACCAACATAGATTTTATTGAAGATAATTTTAACTACACTGTGTGTGTTCGTATGGATGAAATATATACTTCTATTTTAAGTGTGGTTTTCATTTCCTGCCGTTCTGAAAATGGAAAAAAATTCTTTAATAACCTAAATGTTCTGTAGTTATTATTAGTAAATATAAGCTGAGTGATGATTTGAAGATCTCTTAAGGAAATTGGAAAATGTTGACGATACAATTATATATATATATATATATATATATATATATATATATATATATATATAATATATATATATATATAATATATATATATATTGTACTTCTCATTCCTGATTCCATTCCAACGAAACGAAAGAACGTTGTCAAAATTCCTGCATAACACTGGAAGAAAAAAACAAACGAATGGAACGAACGAAGTCAAAACATAAAAAATCGTCTGGAATGATAAAGAGACCCTTCTCTAAGCATTCATCTCCATTCCCGAAACGTCAGTCACCTGCCTGATTCCCGAATTCCTAAATATTCTTAACGAAAGAGATTCGTTTCAGAAACTCTTCGTTGGTGTAAAGCTGTCTTGTAAAATAGATTCTAGGTCCGGGAGAAGGAGATCTCTTTTTTGATTTACGTAGCGTCCGGCATGGAAAGGGTCAATATATAATATATATTTAAGAGAGACACCACTACTGTTATAGAGATAGACAAACAACTACTATTAGAAACAGAGAGAGAAGGAGAACCACTACGTTAGAGGAGAGACAGAAGGACTGAGAGAGAGAGAGAGAAGAGAGAGAGAGAGAGAGAGAGAGAGAGAGAGAGAGAACCATTGCTGTTGCAGAAGAGAGAGTGAGAGAGAGGCCCATTGCTGTTACAAAGAGAGTGAGAGCCACTAATGTTACAGAGAGAGAGAGTAAGTAACCGAAACACTACTACGTTAGCCAGAGTGAATAAAAAGAGACCCACTCTCGTTAGATAGAGAGAGAGAGAGAGAGAACCACCACTATTAGAAAGAGTGAGTGAGAGAGAAAGAGAAGAAACCACCACTGTTAGAAAGAGTGAGAGAGAGAGAGAACCACCACTGTTAGAAAGAGTGAGTGAGAGAGAGAGAAAGAGAGAATTCCCCTTTCTAGAGGCACTGCCATCAAACCAGATAAGCTTAGCACCACCGTCACGTCCGCCGCTGCAGAAACGAATGTTGACAGATCCGATAATTCAAGTCGAGAAACAGAAGAATTGTGGATTACATCCTCGCTGATTTACAGACAGACAGACAGACGGACAAAGAAGCATAAGAACTGGCCATTAATAAGCTCTCTCTCTCTCTCTCTCTCTCTCTCTCTCTCTCTCTCTTTCTCTCTCTCTCTCTCTCAAGCTATAAAGTTGGTCATTAGGCCGAAGTAACACTTAAGCACGCGCTCTGACACTTTGCATCCAATTTTCTTGCAACTAACAACTTTAGCTTTGTTTGATGTGACCGAAATTAATTTTCCAAACTAAAGTACCGTTGGGAGGTTGTC